>NW_009919911.1:7134-86345 GCF_000696875.1 Nestor notabilis | reverse complement strand
TGGTGTTGTCGGCAAACTTGCTGAGGGCGCAGGATATTTATTCTGATCCATGTGGACTCTTACCACAGGCACAGCTGCTCCAATACCATGTACTAACATTTGGCACTGGAATTGTTATTTACTAACCAGAAGTATTTCTTCATTATTTTAACAACTGAACACTGAAAGGGAAAAAAATAACTGACAAGCATGCTTGGGGGTAGAATTAGACAGGACAGAGACAGTTCATTTTCATGTTTTGTGCCTTTTATCAGCAATTCAGTTACAAATATGGTGTGAGCAGGAGGAAAACGGAGATTCACAAGACATGTTGGCCTGTTTTGCGAAAGGGCTGGTTTAAGTGGGTTTATAATACTATAATACATGTTTGATGAGAAGCCAATACTGTGCTAAAATTCGAATTCCGATAGTAGGTAAATAAGGAGCTGGACATATAGTTTGCATTTTGAAGAACTGCTTATTTGACATTCCACTTGTAAGAGAAAACTTTTTTATTATACTCCAGTAGTTTCAGATATGAGCAACTTTCTCAAGAAAATAAATAATAGAGCTATTTTTTTTCCTTCTTTCCGTATTTCTAACTTTCAGTTCAAAGGGGAGCTGTTTGAGGATATGCCTGTACTCATCATCATTAGGCATCTTTTTTTGTTTGCCTTGAAATGGGATAGAGGGCAAGCTGCTTTCCTGTTCAAATCAGGAGTTTCTGAGCTTCAAAGAAATGGTTAGGTTTTGAGATTAGTGACACTGTGGTAGCTCCAACACCACAGAGCAAAGCTGGGCTTTGCAGGAGCGGGTGCACTCTGCACGGCTCTCGGAGTGGTGGAGTGGACTGCAGTGGGTCTGGGGTCCAGGGTCAACCCCTCAGCCTGTCTGTGTGAGGTGTGTTTTGTTGACCTTGTGTTCATCATGCAGCACTGTGTATGTACTTACTCAAAGGCAAGTGCTTTGAAACAGTGCCTTATTTTCTTAACTATGAGAGGGAGTTTACAGGTAAGAGAGAATTGTCTAGCACTGTGGGTTATTGGGAGGCATTTAGAGATGTGCTGAACAGACAGCAGGAACAGCTGTATATTTGAGCAGCATGGAGGGACGAGTATTGGGGTGGAGCAGTATGATAGGAATTGAGCTGGTGGGAGTGTCCAGCTCTTCTTGCAAATGCTTGGCTTAAATCCAAATGTTTGCTGTGCTGACAGTGATGATCTGCTTCCTTCACCCCAGCATTTAACAGCTGCCTTGAACACGTAGCCATGTTGTAGCAGAGCAGAGGCAGCATGGTACTGTTTGGTGTAGTTACCCAGTGGCTCAAAGTAACAAGAACTGTCTAGCACCTTGAGAGCCATTCAGGGAAGTAAATACCTTTGATTTACTGTCTTGGTTTCAGCTGGGATAGAGTTAATTTTCTTTCCAGTAGCTGGTGCAGTGCTGTGTTTTGGCTTTAGTCTGAGAATGGTGCTGATAACACACCAATGTTTTAGTTGTTCCTAAGTAATGCTTACTCTGATCAAGGACGTTTCAGTTTTCCATGCTCTGCCAGTGAGGAGGGGGGCACAAGAACCTGGGATGAAGCAGAGACAGGACACCTGACCCAAACTAGCCAAAGGGGTATTCCATACCACAGCACGTCATGCCCAGTATGTAAACATGTAAACTGGGGTGGTGGTGGGAGGGGAGGTGGCCAGGAGGGGCCAATCACTGCTCAGGTCAGGCTAGGTATCAGTCACAGGTGGTGAGCAGTTATATTGTGTGTCACTTATTTTTTTTTCCTCATGGGGTGGGGTTTATTCCTTCCTCTCTCTTTATTTCCTTTCATCATTACTATTACTATCACTATCATTATTGTGTTATTATTATATTCAGTTATTAAACTCTTCTTTTCTTGACTGATTTTTTTTTTTTTTTTTTTTTTTTTTTTTTTTTTTTTATTTTTTTTTTTTTTTTTTTTTTACATTTTCTTCCCTCCTTCGGGGGGTAGTTATTGAGCAGCTGCGTGGTACTTAGTTGCTAGCTGGGCTTAAACCACAACACAACAGCCAGCTCAGTGAGCATGGTTATGATGCCATCAATTAAAATAGGTGGATTTTTTTTGCATACTTCTGCACTAGTGAAGAGCCTCTTGCTTATCCTTTAGAAAGAAGGTACACTGCTAATTTGAAAGGTAAATACCTGCTGATAGTAGTATTTTATGGTTCCAGAATGTTTTCAGCATGAAACAGACTTACTGGAATTCTGTGGCACGCTTTTCACTGTGTGGTATACTTTCAAGCTCATCTAATGAGAGTTACTATTTTGCTTGTTCCTGGGGACATATGACTTAAGTATTGGTTTTACTGAGTGTCACCATATCCAGCCTCATAATTCAAAACTTTTGTAGCAAGCCTTGTTCTCTTTATCTTCCTTGTTCTTGTTTTCTCCTGCATTCCCACTTGTTACACTGTTAATACTGCTTCCTCCCTCCCAAATCGGGCTGCATCAAAAGCAGCGTGAGCAGCAGATCGAAGGAGGTGATCCTGCCCCTCTGTTCTGCTCTCTGAGGCCTCACTTGGAGTGTTGTGTACAGTTCTGGTGTCCTCAACATAAAAAGGACATGGAGCTGTTGGAGCAAGTCCAGAGAAGGGCCATGAGGATAATAAGGGTCTGGAGCACCTCCCATATGAAGACAGGCTGAGAAAGTTGGGGCTGTTCAGCCTGGAGAAGAGAAGGCTGTGTGGAGACCTCACAGCAGCCTTCCAGTATCTGAAGGGGGCCTACAAGGATGCTGGGGAGGGACTCTTTGTTAGGGACTCTAGTGATAGGACAAGGGGTAATGGCTTTAAACTTGAACAGGGGAACTTTAGGTTAGATATAAGGAACAAGTTCTTCACAGTGAGGGTGGTGAGGTACTGGAATAGGTTGCCCAAGGAAGTTGTGAATGCTCCATCCCTGGAGGTGTTCAAGGCCATGCTGGACAGAGTCTTGGGCGACATGGTTTAGTGTGTGGTGTCCCTGCTCATGGCAGGGGGGGTGGGACTAGATTATTTTACAGTCCTTTCCAACCCTAACTGTTCTATGATTTTGTAAGTCATTGATACCCAGGGCAGGAGAAGGGACTGAAATGACACCAGAACTGAAAAGGGCTCTGGAATGCTACTCCCTGTTGAACAGAGGAGGGAAGGTAGTAATAGAAAGGTAGGTGAAGTGGAATGATGGATGTGGATACCAGGAAACTATTGAAAAGACAGGGATTGATTGATAAGATGATAGGTTCAAGGGATTGAGGTTGTTGAAGTTAAGAGAGCTGGGAATGATACCAGGATGGGAGTGAGGGGTGCTGCATCTTAACTAAGAAAAGAAGATAGGGAGCTGCTGAGATGATAGGTGGTTGTGCTGCGGTAATGTACTTTTTCCTCACTGTCCTTCCTCACTCCTCTTTTCTCACTGTTTGCTTGCCCAGGTTTTTTTTTTTTTCCTTCTCAGCTGAGAGGAATAGGGAATGGGAGAGTCCCTGAGAGCAAGGAAGGAGTAAATGAGTAAACAGATCCACAAAGTCCAGCCAAGCTCAGTGTCTTGCCTGAAATGCAGCCCAGCCTCACTGCCAGGGCATGCCTTGACACTGTAGCTCAACTGCATTCTTGTTGCCACAGACTGAGCATGGAGTGCATGCCTGACAGTTAAATTAATCTCTTTTTCTTGCCTAATCTTGCCCTTTTGACTAATTAATCACAGAGACACTGTGCTCTGTGCACAGGGACTCTGGTATGGGTTTTATATCTAAGAGCACTTCACTCAAACTGGTGAATGTTTGAAGTGTTTTTTGGGCATGCCGAGGCAGAGTTACTGTGTGTGTCAGCACCAAATTGGTCTATTTTTTACAAGGAAAAAAGATTTTCTTGACTAAAGAAAATTTTTTATGGTGTTCTAATTTTCCTGGTAGAAAAATAAAGACGTGGAAAAGAGATGAAGGGAGCTTTATTTTGAAAATCTGTGTGGAAGAGGAATCTTTAGTTTTTTAATAAAAATTCTATGAAGTAAGGGGACAAGAAGGGGGAAGGGAATATTTTAAGCCATGAGGAAATAATGGTCTAATGTCTATCTTACCTATGTCTTGTTCGGTACTTTACCATGACCTCACAACAACCCTTATTCCTTGGAGTTCACTGACTTTATGTAATTGAGCCTTGAGCAAATAAATCCTAATAATTATCTGAAGTGTGCATTTTCTTATTTCCAAAATAATACCTGTTTCTTTGTAAAAGCAAAGATTAACCATGAAAGTAAACATTTTAAACGGGTCATTAATATGTCACAGAAGAATTGAGGCTGTGAACAAAGTTCTAACTATTCATAAAAAATTTTGCTTAGTTTTTGAAAAAGCACAGGGATCGATCAAAAGAAGTTGGGTATATGCCTTAGAAAATTATAAAGTTCACTGCCATCATTTAATTTTTTTAATTCAGGAAATTAGTTACAAAGATTTTTGGGAAAAGTGGTAACTACTCATATAAAACTTGGACTTTGAAAAGGTTACAGGCTGTAAAACGCTGATAAAATTTTGTGATCTGGTAAAACAAATCTAAAATAATAGAGGTATTTGATCATTTTGCTGTGGAATATATTTATTTTGAACAACTGGATGGCATTCAGTAGCTAGTATTGTAAGTTGGTGGCTTCAGCCCATTCTTTTGTTGACTCATGACTGTGTTTCTCACAGATTTCTGTGTTGTCAAGCAAGCAAACCAGATTTTAAATTGGAATGACGAATGAACTGTTAATCCCTTCAGGGCAGGGCTGAGGGAGCAGGGCAGGCAGGGGAAAGTTTGTGCTGCCGGAGTGGATAAACAGAGGATGTCAGTTTTCCATGCAGCTTGTCTGACTCTAATGAGTGCTTCATTTTTAAAGAATATAGCTGGATTAATCATTAAAATAACCTCCTTACTTTGTAAGCTGTAACTAATAAAGGGAACCCATAGCTCGTAACTTACTGAAGGAGAAAGGACTTCTTACTAGGTTTTGCACAGAAAGAGTCTGGTTCCCACTGGTGATATAGTGGTGGTGATCAGGGTGCAGACAGATGTCTGAATGGCTTGTGTCTCCAAAGAACAAAGCTGACGCTCTCAGGCTGTTAGCCACTGGGAAATGCTATGCATAACCCTCTTAAAATCTTCTGGCATTTGTTTTATATACCATATACTCTAGTCTTTCAGAGATTCCCGTAAGGCTTCATTCTGCAGCTGCCTTACGTTTGGAATCTCATTCAGATCCTGCTCTTCCCTCCCAAAGCTTTCCTTGCCTCTCTTGCCATATGGACTGCGTTGCCCAGGAAGGTGTGTGAGCACCAGACAGAAAGTCCGAGAAGGCTGTACTTGCTGATCAGCTACTTTTCATTTGCTCTGACGTAAGAACATAAGGATTGTGTTTTCTCTTGAGTCTGAGGAGGAAAAAAAATGTTTTATGTCTTGAGTGAGAAAAGAAAAACTCTTGGGAGGAGAGTGGCAAACCGTGAAAAAAGATGTTTAATAAATGAAATGCAGAGCATTACACTGATCCTTTGAAGAAAGGCACATTTGCTCAAAAATGGAAGGATTTCTACAGTCTTGTAGACCAAATTCTCCAAGTGAGCATGACTGGGCATGTGTTCGGCTCTTTGATTCTCCTTGTGCATGGGCTAACAGCCCACTGATTGTGTGGGTTATAGTAGCTGAATGCTGATGAGGCATTCCATAGGTCATTGGCAAAAAATTACCGAACCCAGGTGTGGCAGAGCAAAAAAACCCACATGGTATCACTTCAGGAACATATTTGGGTATGCATGGCTTTGTAGTTTGGCTATCCTTACCTGCCTGGGCTGCTTGGCAGCAGAGGGACATAGTGACTTGTTGGTACCCATAGCCATTAACTTTCTGTGAGGGCCTCTGCTCTTAGCTTCCTTTCTGGCATAATATGCTTACACAAGAGTTTGGAAGGGCATCCTTTGAGGACAGTCATGTGTTTTTTGTATCTTTGCCAGTGGGATGATTGCGATGGCTGATAATAGGGCACGGGATATTCACCCTGCCCTGGCTATTGCACTGAAGTAGACTACTGCAGGACACAAGAATTTTAACTCTAGTTTTCCTTTGCTAACTGTAATTAGTATTTAATATTTCCACTGTCAAAAAAAATTCTGAGAAATCTGTGTTCTTGGAAATACTTTGGAGAAGGGTATTTGAAATGGTGACTGGGCTGGGACAAAGAGCAAAATGCTCAGACTCCCTCCATGTACTGTTGTTTTCTGAAGTCCCAGTTTTTCCTATGTCCTGTTGCCGTGTTAGTAACAAAAATAGAGGTTATTTTTCACCAGTTCTTAACACCTGTTGCCTGAAAAGCATAGACAAATTAGAGTAAGTGATTAATTGCAGGAATCATGTCATATTCAAGTCAAAACAAAAAATCTCTAGAACCATAGTAAGAGTCTTGTATTACATCTCTGCAAAAAAACAAGCCATTGTGCTTCATGCTTTATATCCTTCACTGCCATTGCCCATCATTGCAACAAAAAAAAAAATCCTGTACTCTGCAGGATAGAAGGCCACGAGGAGGGAAATTTTATTTTGCGTGTGTTCTTCTTGTGTGTGCTGTTCACTGTTAATCTCTGAAAAAAATGTGAATTGTTGGAACAAATGCCTTTTAAAATGCAGAATGACTGCAATAGTGATTTTGTGCTTGGATTTGCTATTTTTATTTGTGTTTGTATCTAAATGGTTGAGAGGATCAAGAAAGAAATGCGTTCCTGTAATGTGTTTGGTGGTGGTGGTCATTTGCTTAGCTTGGTAGAACAAATAGAAGAAAAACTCATAATTAAGCTAAATTACTTTTGTATCTCAGTTTTTAGCCTTAGATTGAGAAATAAAAAGACATTTTGGGCATATGCCAGAGCATATATGCTCCATGTATGGAGCACTGGCATATATGGAGCTTGTACCCTTTCATGGGATGCCACTGTGGTGCGCAGGAATTTTATTCAGACTGAAACTTTTGACCCTATTTGGACAGTCCACATAAATCTTTCTAAAAACAGGTTTGAATTATTTTGATTTTTTTAATCCATGTTTGAAAATAACATGTGTATTTCTAGTGCTTTACCAGGTTCTGATAGCCTTTATGTGGATAGCTATCTGAACAGCTGTCTGAATTAGAGCAAAAAATTATTTGATCCTTTGTTTGTGTCTTTTATTATTTTCTCAATGGTTATCTCCCTTCTGTGGCTGAATTTCATCGTCACTGGATTTCCATTCAGTATATCCATTATCTCACTGTCCTACTGTCTTATATATGAATTCCCTGTAGAAGTGGACCTATGGTTGTCTGACTTGCTTAAGAGCAAAACCTCTCCTGAGGCTGTTTTTAAGTTATAGTACCTGAGGATGATCTGGTAGTGTCTCTGCACTAGAAGGTTGTACTCATCGTAGTGGGTTTCTGTGCTGTTGCTGTGTGTGGTTTCTGCATTGGAGTTTTCAGGGCAGGGTGAGGATGTCAGCTGGGGTCACTTTTACCCTGTTCCATATGAAGAGTATTCCAGCAGAACAGGGTCTGGTGATTACACACCAGACAGGTAATTGCACCTGATATTCAGACAGGGAATATATTTAATATCTTTCCTTGGCCCTTCATGCCTCTGTCTTTGCTTCTCTCTGAAAGTGGTTTTCACATAATGAGTTTATTTCTGTTCCCACTTCTTTCCGCTTGTTTAAGTCCCTGCAGGCTGTCAGTGCTGCAGCTCTGTACTCTGAAGATGGAGCCACACACATATACCCATCCACTGCTGCAGAAAAAAGGCCCAGGTGCTTGTGCAAGGTTCCAGGTATTAGAGGAGATGCTCCTCCTGGAAAGCTGCTGCTTTACTGAACTGCTGCCTGCCTTCCTTTCTCCCCTGTGACTAGTGGTGGTAAGCAGGCTTAATGAGGACCTTGCAGAAGAATGAGCCCTGCTAATTGACACATCCATTTGACATTGCAGGGGTGCTGAATTTTAGTATCTTGGCCACATGCATATATATGTGACCTAGTGAGGAGCAGTAAATGTCTACTGTATTTTTTTCTTTTTTTTTCTTTTTTTTTTGTTTAATTGGCGAATATTCTTACATTGGTTTGTTACTCTCGGAAGTGTTTTCTGCCAGCATTTCAGTCATTCAGCTTCTCTCAAGGAAGCAGTGTTTTAGCTTTTTCCACAACGTTGCTGGTTTAGCTTTTTCCTCCTTGCCGGAGGAAATCCTTCAGTGAAATGGACTCTGACAGGTTTGTAACAGGATGAAGGAGCCACTTCAGTTTTCTGATGACTTTGCATAGTCTGTCTAGGGAGAAAAGTACAGTGATTAGCAATTGCCTACAAAAGAGGGATGTTAAGAGTCTATGGTATTTGCCATGTGAAGTCTCTAGTTCTTGAAGTGATTGTGGTTTTGCATTAATTGCTTGTAGATTTTTTTTTTTGTGATAACCTGTAGATATCTTTGCAAAAACATTTGCTCCCTTTTGTGTCTTCCTCTATCCTACCCTCTCCCTGCCCCCCCCCCAAAAAAAAAACCAACCCAGAAACAAACCAGAACAATCCCAAAAATTCAGTACAAAATATCTCAGTAAAGTGTTCTGAGGGAAATGTGCTGTAGAAAGTAGTATCAGTGACCTGCTGGCGCAGTTTTGTGCATAGTGCACAACAGCACTCCTCAGGGGGTCAGTCTCCTTTACAGAATGTAGTCACTCAGTGCACAGAAAGAAATATTAAGTCTTGCTTCAAAACCACATTCGAGTTTCTGGCAAAAAGCAGAAGTGTGTAAATGCAGGAAGATGCATTTAGCATTCAGACTCCTGTGGGACTCTAACTGGGGACAAAGAATAAGCATTGAAATCAGTAACAATTTCTGCTTTTGGAAGATGGAAATTAGGGATAGTAAATTTAAATAATGGTTAGAGGGTTTTTTCCACACATACACAACTGACGTAAGAATTATCTTTTTTGCAAGCCATTATATTTAGAGAGAGGTATAATATTCCCCTTCAGTAGCAGAGGGAAACTGAAGCTCCTTTGTACAAGTTTGGTGCGCTTGCAGTTGCTCATTTCCTAGTGTGTGCTTTCATGTGTGTAAACACTTAGTGTTTTGTCTTGTCTTTTGCCTTATGGACAGAAGATGGGCTTTCTCAGGACAGAATTCTGCAGTGCCCTGATGTGTCCAGATGTAGCTAGTCAGGAGTGCTCAATTCCTGGCACACTCAGTAGTGGTTTATGAGTGAATCTGGCTAAATAGTTTTCTGTGTCAGGCTGGATTCAGTTACCAGAGAAAATCTTGGGTTTGGCTCTTCTGTCTCCAACTGCTACCACAAGCTTTCCTAGCTAAACAAAACCGAGGAAGTTTCAGATATTAAGGTTGGTGAATGAAATGTTGCAAGGAACTGGCAATGAAGAGTTTTCAAGAGAATGCCATACGTATACCCCCACATGTATCGTTTTTACCATGATCAGTGAGCTTGGCATAAGATTTGGGGATAGCAGGCAGCCCCAGGCTTGTTATCCAATTAGAGTATAAAACCCTAAAATTTTCTTTGTCAACTGAGTACTCAAATTCGCTTTTCATCAAAATGTTTAGTTGTTTTTCCGTTGTAAAATGTCCGTGTTAGCCATACTGTCCTTAAACTTTTTTTTTTTTTTTTAATATGAATTAAAAGAGCTAAAGCATGTGGTATTCTTTCCCCTTTTGAAGTGAATATTTGCAAAGTGTGCAAAGTATTTGCATAACTTGCAGGCACTACAGTGATAGTGGATACATTGCCTGGAAACTCATTATCTTATTTTTTAGAGAAAGTGTCATTGTTCTTCCAAGGTACGACTAAAATTTTTTCCCCTTTTGGGCCTGTGGAGGATGAACATACTGGTTACTGAAGGTCTGTACTGGAGCTCTTCATGTGCTTACACTGTTGATTTGTAAGAGTATGCAATGTGTTGTTCAGCTATAATGATTATGAAGATGCAATGTAAAATAGCAGAGACTAGCAAAATTGGATGTCTTCTTTCAATATCATCTTTATTGAATTGCCCTTTGAAAGGGGAGGGCATGAATACAGGTTTCTCTTCAAAATTCACATGAATATTTTTACAAGCACCTTTTTAATTTGGCCATTTGTATCTGCAAACCTGATTCAGGGAGTTAGATGTGATCAGCAAGTAGGAGTTAAGGATGATACTGTTCAGTGGCTGCTAAGGTATCTGTGAATTACTCAGTTCCAGGCTGGGTGGATGAAAAAAGTGCCATGTAGATGACCGTTAAATCCTACTACTTGTGGATTTATATTCTCTATTTTAAATAATACAGCTTATTGACCCTTTAATGGAGAAAAAAAAAAAAAAATCATTTATCCTCAATACATGCTTTATGTCTTTTATACCTGTCCTACATATATTCCAGAATTAAATGACTAAATTAGGAGCCTTTAGGCATGTACCCTATTAATTGCATTCTAGATTTATTCTATTTTACATTGTGATTTGATTTCCAAATAAAATTAAAATCCATGACAACAGTAACTTTAAGTCTTGTGTACTGAGAACAAGAGGGAGCTCAGTTCATTGACATGGAAGAAAGTTTTCAGTTGAGGATGAATGGAGCTATATTCTGCTCCATGTGTTACTTTTAATGGAGAACACCAATTAAAGTAGTCTTAATATCCATGCAGCTTTATCCTGAAGTTCAAAATGATTTGTTGATGATAGTTCTGCTCTTTTTAAACACAGCAATCAGTTTTTCTTAACCATCATCATCAAGACCAGTACAGCTCCTTCATTTATACATTTTCTATTTTAAAATAGTTCAGTGGTCAGAACTTGTGCATTTATGCCTGACCTCAAATATCTAAATCACTTTGATGAGAACAGAGCTTTCAGGAACCTAGTTTGCTTCTGTATTGTCAATTTTCTCTTTTTCATGTTTATTTCTTTTCTTTCCCCTTTTGGCTGTTGGCATGATTTGGATAGGTTGCTTAAATGGATAGAACTGAAAAAAGAGGGGTGGTTTTTCCACCTGCATGGGAGGAAAAAAGATTGTCCTCTTTGCAACTGTTTTAGCATAATGTGTCATGATAGCCTTGTACTCCTGAGCAACAAAGAAATGGATTTATTTTCCCATTGTAATATTCATATGCTTCATGTTAAGTTTGTATGAAATCACATGACTTAAACTTTTAGAAAGTTGGCCGCATGAATCTTTCATGTTTTGGTTAAAAAAATGTATTTTAGATTCCATGTCTTCAGTCATGTGAAATGTTAATAGTGTTTCAAGATGTCCTTCAATATTGTTAAGCCTTTTTTATAAAGTTAACCTGAATATCAAAAATAACTAAGACCATTCTGTTTTCTGCAGTACTTTGGAAGCTTGCTTGTAATATTCTGTGTTGAACTGGCCTGTGGTGTTTGGACCTATGAGCAGGAAATAACGGTGAGTCAGAAAAGGAGGCTGCATTTTTTCAGCAGAAGAAAACAAAGATTTCCATTAGCTAGCTGTTTTCTGATTGCTGCAGTGTTTATCTTTGTTCATTATTCCAACAGTCTAATTTCAAGTGACTGGCTCTTTTTTAAACAGAGAATTCTTCTGGGAAATCTTGTCTGTCTGTAAGGTCCCTTGCGAGTTTCCCTCTACCCTCTCTATAGTTAAGAGCCAAATCCTGCAGCCCCTGATTTAAGGACTTTTTCGTTAATTCTCACTTAGGCAGGTTCTCATTGAAGTCAGCGGAAATTTTGAGGATAAAGTATGAACTTAAGCCTTAAGATAAGTATTCTGAGAGAGATGTGAGAATTTGAAGGGATTTTGCCCCGGAAGTTCTTCACGTTTTACAGAGCTGAGTGTACTACGTTGTAAACAGACAGTATGTTCTTTCAACAGGGAACTTGCTGTCTGCTGAAATCTTCACACTGCCTCCACAAGCTATAAATGCTAGTTTTAAACAAAACATGTCTTAGCTATAAAACACTCTTCTGTAAACTTGTGAAGAGGTTTTCTCTCTGTCTAGTTTTTATAGCTGTACCAACCTTTAATTTTCAAACTGAAAAATTGTAACCAGCATGCAAGAAAATGGGTAAGTGTAGAGAAATGTTATTCTGCTGGCTGCTATGTCCTTACATCTTGTACTCAGTCTGGTACATTTTTACAAATAATGATATGCCCAATATCCTGGTCTTTCTAACAGTGAGTAGCAATTGCACTGCAGTAAGATGGGAGAGAGTCTTTTGGGACCAAAGGAACTTCTGGCAGATTTGAAGTCTGAAGTTATGTGGCAACACTTTGCATCAGCCTTCATTCCCTTGCAGTATAGATTCCAGGGGCGTCTTCTAATATAACAGCAATAAAGGCTATCCCTTTACTTTAAATGTCAGCTTACATTGATGCATTTTAAAACCGGGAATACAGCCAGAGACATGCTTCATCCTATGGGCACAGCTGCCCTCTGGGGGGGGTTTGCCAAGGATGACAGTTATAACTAACATCCATCTGTTGGGGGTGTATTTTGTCTTTCCATCCTATTTCCTCCTCTTACTCCCTTTGTTCCAACAATACTGCCTTTCATGTGATGAGGTGGGCCAGACTCAGGTTTCTTGCTGCTGAAACCTGTTAGAGAGTGTGGTAGTCTGGAAGAGCACAGTTGGCTTTCAGTGGTTCTGTAATACCTGTGAAGGTCACTTACCTAGAGCATGCTTTCTCCTACGCTATTTGGGAAAGAAGACTCCCTCTTATACCCATGGGGGTGACTTGTCATATTAGTTTCAGCGTAACATAAGATCACATGAGCCACTGGTGGGTTTTAAAAAAAATCAGTTGGCATTAGTGTAGGTGGGTGGGTGATGTTGTCAAAAATGTCACTGGGCGATAACTGTCTCTGCTGATCCAATACGGGCTCTCCTTGGCATGTGGACAGGACAAGTTGCTCTAAGAGTCTTTATATAAACAGTTTTCCTTCCAGCTCATGATAGCTCTCAGCATGAAGACTCATGACTAATTTGTCCACCCACAAGACTGAAAAGCCAGCGTGGGTTCTCAGCTTACTTGGGCATTGGTCAAGCTTTGATACTCATTAGAATAATAATAATGAATAAGTAGATCTCAGTGGCAAACTGAGCTTTACAGAACTTACGCTAGAATCAAACCACGCTACAGAAAAGTGTCGGTGTATAGTCAAACAAATGCATCTCGAGATCATGCATTATTCTGCACTACTGCATGCGTGAGCTGATGTGAAGCTGTTTAGTAGATGCATCAATGGTCCTTAGTGTGACATGTTGACATTCTTGGAGCAGTCAAACCGATCCTGATACCTCTCTGTAGCTCCAGAATTCAAACTGCCTTCCTGCAGTAGGGTTTAGTTTGTTTTGACTTGCTTTAAATTTCCTTCTCTCACTTCTTGATTTTTTTTTTTCTTGCTTTCCATTGTTTTCATAAAGTTGGAATCCTTGTGTTACGTGCGTAACCTTGGATGGTATTCAACTCAAATAAGATAATAAAAACATAGTCTAGCAAGTATGAGCTTAATTGCAGTGATATCAAATAATATCCAAGGAAAGCAGAGTGCTAACTTCCAATGCAGTGGAAAGAGAAATGCAGTGAGTACAAAACCAAATTATTCTAATAGAGTGACCAGTATAAATGTTTGTGGTAGAAATGTTCTGTGATTCTGTTTTTAAGTATCCTTAGTATTCTACTGCTAAAATGTTTTTCATGTGGATAGTTGTGAATTCAATGCTTTATTGCTTAAGAAATAAAAACTCTAAGTGAAAGGTGTGTTGAATTTCTGGGATATTATTAACATATTCATATTCATGATGTATCAAGCTTTACCAGAGTTTCAATAATGTAGTATAACTTAGCAGTGGTAATGAAACATTATGAAATGTTCTTATTTGGATTATGGGGTCAGTCAGGCAGTGATTGTCCCTATTTTTTGTAGAGCATCTGGCACCACATATTCCAGGCTCTTTGGGAAGTATAGTGATCATTTTTTTTCTTAGATACCATTTATTGATATTTGCAGAATGCCCTTACCTTTAACTTCAAATTGAACAGGGTAGCTAAGTCATAGCTGCTAAAAGAGCTGGGCTCCTCTGTCCTCCCAGTGAAAGCTGCAATTGTGATTTCTTTCACCATGACTGTTAAGGCTAATGGGAAACAAGGCAAAACTCAGCATGAATGCTGTGCTGCAGAGTCTTCAGCTCCTTGTTTTAATTTGGCATACTGAAATTTGTGCTGCCGAAGTTAGTTATCTTGACTCTTAACTGCATTGTATGCCAAGTGCCATAGGACTTGCTTCTATTGTTTCTGAATACATTGCTGACTGAGGGTCATAGTCTGACAATGGAGAGCACCAGCACGTCAATTCTGAGTAGTCAAATTTGAACGAAAAATACTTAAGAGTATTCTTCTTCCAGAAGGAAAGATTTACAAGGCTGCATGTGAAGAAAAAATTCATGGGGCCTATACGTATATGCTTCCTTGTGACTATTGGGCAAGATACTGAGATCGAGTACATTCAGGATACCAAAAAAGCCACTGAAAAGATTCAGGGTATAATTCATCTCGGATAATTCTATGTATTTAGAAGTTAGGCTTTTAAGTTTGTCACTTTACAGTGGATTTGAGACTTCAATGGAATGATTCATCTGCTCTGTTTGAAATATTTATCTTGAGATCAGCTTCCCCTGTTCACCTCAATATGGCTGCCTGTTTCTTTCTATCAACTAAGATGACACCAGTGAGATATCTAAACTGGGGCAGACAAATGCCACCCTGATGACTTGCATGGTGCTCTGTTCAAGTTTGATGCCCGGTAAAAATTATGGTGAAGTCATAATCAGATTGTCCCAGCTGTCTCTGAATCTCTCCAAAATGCAGCTCCTTTTCCAGTGTACATTAATTTGTAAGCAAAGGAAACAAATAACTTTTTCCTGATATTTTAATAAAGCCTCATAAAGTTTCAATATCATGAAAACTGAAGCACTTATTTTACTGTTTAATTCAAAGGTATTTTGGTCATTGCACTGGAAAGATCTCAGAATTGGTGGAAGTTCTGGGTTTGGAGCCATAAGACAGCTGATGTGCTGTGTTAATTACTTTTCTTTCCTTGCTTTAGGTTCCGGTCCAGTGGTCTGATATGATCACACTGAAAGCCAGGATGACCAATTATGGCCTTCCTCGGTACCAGTGGCTGACCCATGCTTGGAATTTCTTTCAGAGGGAGGTAAGATGACAATTAATTCATGAGCTGAACTAATACATGCATGGTAAAATGTTATTTACTGCTAAAAGAAAAGGTTTGGTTTTAAGTGGATAGGTAAATAAATGCAAGTTCATTTCATGTGAAACCCTGTGTAGAGATGGTATCTTTTAAAATCACTTGATACCCTGACTCTGTTAGTTTTCCTTCATGGAGCTGTCCTGGTTAAGATAATGAGTTTAGCTGGAAATGAGGGGGAAAGGAAGTTTCCAAAAAGATGCAAACACTGTCTCTTCGGCTGAGGTTTGAGCAAGTGATCAGGGGTTTTATTTCCTTTGACTGGAGGGGTGGGAAACAAACCAAAAAGCTTCCGTGTCTGTTCACAGCTTTGCCCTGTAGCCTACTAAAATTCAGAACTGGTTTTAAAGAACCAAGTATTATGTTACAAAAACATGAAATTGCCCAGTAAAACCCATTAACTCCAAATATAACTCACATGCAGGAAGAGAACACTTTAAGTGCCTGTCATTGTGTTGCCCTTGTTGAAATCTTGAAATCTGTCATTGTTGCACAGATTTCCTGTTTATTTAAACATTTCCTGGCAGCACTTGGTTAGTCTGCATTTATACTAAAACCTGAAAGGAAAAGCGAGGACTACATGAGGTTAAACACACCCCTACCCTTCCCAGTCCCATGCTTTGGCTGTGCAAGTGCTCTGTGAAACCGAGTAATTCTTCATACGCAGGTAGAGTGTTTGTGTCTCTTCTGTACCTGAAACAATGTAATTAAATGGCCTTGTTTTCCTTGAATAGACCTGGTACTGGGTTTGGTTTTGTTTTTTTTCAAATGTATAGGTTGATTAAATTTAGAAGTTGCTTTTTATCCTCCTGGTTGTAGTGTCATCATAATGGCTGGTTTTAATATGAATAAAAATAAATGTAGAAAAAGGAATCTAACAAAACTTCAACTATGCCTTAACTCTTCCAGGGTAGAAAAGGTTCCTTTTAGAACTTAGATTTCCTATATTCCATCTCTGGTCACAGGAATGATCTGGGGAAAGTTTGAAGTGAACTAAGAAGTCTCTTTTACAGCTCCTACTTAATTGGTGGACTGTCAATTTTATTCTGTCTACTCATAACTCTGATGGTGGACGTGAGAGCCTGGTATGTGCTTTATGTTTGAATGAGCACTATGCCTGGGGCCCTTCTCAGCACATTTTTTTCCTTTTTTTTTTTCTCAAAAGAAAAAAAAATTATAATTTACAATTTTGTTCACAAAGCTTCAGCCCTGATCAGCCTTGTGCTTGCTCTTCTGTATCTTTTCACACCTGAGAGAGATGGGAAGTGTGTTTTCCCGTTAGCCTTCTTGCTGGTCTAATATCAGAGTTGTGACTATACTAAGGAAGATGGGAAGGGTCAGTTGAAGTCAGGAAGGAAGAACTGGGCAGGGGGAAGAAAAGATTTGAGATTAAGGAAAGGATGTTTAGTGAGGTGGTCTTTGCAATTACAATGAGGAGCCAAAGCGCACGGTGTGTGCTAACCTAGTGTCGGGGCACTGATTTGCTTGGTTGTGATCAAAGAGTGGCATGGTATACAGGACTCTGGCTCTGAAGTGGGAAAGGGGAGCAAATGTTCCCAAGCCCATGGGTCAAAGGGACCAGGTGATGACTTACAAACTCAGGCTGGTACTAAAGCATCCAGGTAGAAGAAAGCAGCTTCCTGTCCCTGCAGCAAGGCTTTCCTCGCCACGATGTTTTTTTTTTTTTTTTTTTTTTTTTTTTTTCCTCAGGTATATCAGTTTACCATCCAATTCCAAACAAAATTTAATATAACTGCTTTACCCCTTTTTTTATGTGAAAGCAGTTAGGAATGTCATAGGCTGGTCATTTGGCTTCAATTTTCTTGGTGTGTTTTGCAGAGGAGAAGACAGGTTGTTAGACCATGTAGTTTTTATAGCCAATTATGACTCATCTGCTTTACAGCCAGATATCTTGCTTTTATGGTTTATTCTGTTGCAGTTTTTATTTTAGTGTGATACCCCTTCCTTCCTTTCCCTTTTTGTTTTCAGCATTTGTCATTTCCATACCTTTACGCTCACTTTTAAAATCTTTTTTTCTTTTTCTGTATTCAGATAAATCTGTGGGTTTTCTCATCTTGTTTTTGATAGATGTGTCCATAGTTTTAGCCCTGCAGGAATAGTCTTCACTAGTAAGACCTTAATCACCTTTACATACTACTTCCTTCAGCCACAGGTATACTTGTTCATTAGTCACCTTTTTGACATAAAAGTATAATGTGTTAGCTCCTTGTAGTAAGGATAGCAGAATTACAGGGTAGGACAATTTCTGTGAAGCATTCTTTGAGGAAACAGTTGGGATTTAAAGGGCAGAGCAGTATCATTGGCTGTTTCTGAGCTGCTCATTGTTCACTACGTTTTTCATACCGCCTTTATGTCAGACCACAGTCAAAGAAGGCATGTGGAAGCTCTTGTAGATGTTTTTAGTCCTATGTAAATGTTTGGGAGTCATTAATAGAATTTATTTAGCTTTTTTGATGACCTACTTTTATGAAGAAGTAGCATCATTGTTGCTGATCTTGGCTAATCCTTCCTTTGCAGTTTAAATGTTGTGGGGTGGTGTACTTCACAGACTGGCTGGAAATGACAGAGATGGACTGGCCGCCTGACTCCTGTTGTGTCAGAGAATTCCCAGGATGCTCTAAGCAGGCACATCATGAGGATCTCAGTGACCTTTATCAGGAGGTGAGAAAAAAAGTGGATATTCTTGAAGCCTTTGTACATTCTTCCTGATTCAGTCATTTTCCAAACTCATCATTTGCAATGCAGCAGAATAGTTTGTTGAGTAATCGTGTTTACGGAAAGTGTTTCTTATATTTATTTATGTTTATTATTGATTAATGCTGAAGCAGAGGGAGAAAGGAAGAAAGGAAAAAGGAGAGAAACAACCCACTCACCGTTACCTGGAAGTGAGACGAGTTGTTAGCAGTGCATTTAACATCTGAGATGTGCTTAAATATTTGTTTTATATTGGGTAGGTTGGAGCTGAAATTTGCTCCAGTCAGAAATTAAAAAAAAAAAAACAACCAAATAGTTTTAGTGTAATGTCCAGTCTCCAGATTGCCAAACAAAGAGAAATTCTGCTTACCATGAAGTAATGAGGACTGGAGTGATATGTTGAACTATGAAGGATACTTTTGAGAAGTCCTTTGGAAGATGAGAGCTCTCTTGTTAACGGGCTCATGCAAGGAGGCAGGTAATTCAGTTGCTCCACTGTGAGAATGCACAGAAACTTCATGTAAAAATGCTCTTTCTCTCCAAGTCCACTACATTAAACTATGATTATTATTTAAAAATAAAAAAAAATCTTAAAGCCGCAAAACCAGGAGAGGACCAATTTAAAGTAGGTAAGGGAGGTGATCATGATAGCAAGTCATTACTGTTCTTAGGATGAAAATTATACAAACAAGTAAATATGTTCTCTACTAAACAATTCAAACTGTTCTCACAAAAATGTTGTCTAAAGTCACCTTTGCCTGGAGACTGCTTTGATACCTACCATCTAATGCTGATAGACCTCTGAAGATCTTTAACTGTGCATTCAGTAATAGAAGAATGATCAACAGGCCAGGTAGCCCAGTATTGGCAAAACCCATGTCTCAGTCAAGTAGTTACGAGATTCTGAGAAAATACATGTTATTCATTTGCTTTCTTTAAAAGTAGTACAAGGTGCATAGGAAGGAAGATGGGCCTGAGAAGTGTACTTCCAGATGCTGCAGCATGATCATTTTTCCAATGGACAGTGCAACTCTACATTATGGAAGATGACCCAAAGAACCATCTCATCCTGTCCCAGTCTCTTACCACTTTCAAAACTTTCTTACAAGAATCTAATTATGTAGCTCTTGTTGAGGTGCTATGGAGAGATACCTCTGAAGCAGGGGATCCGCTGTAAAAACAAGCCAAGATGAACATTAGCTGTTGCCAGGAAATAGTCTGGTTTTGGGGAAATGCATTTGTATGGCATTGACTCTACAAGCAGAAAGTATGTAATTTATTATGGACATTCAGACATCCATCCTAGGCCTGATGTGATTCCAGGAGCAAAAGAGAAGGAAGAGCTGCCAAAAGGCCAGTGCCTCAGAAGGCCAGTCTGTGTTAGGGAACCTTGACAGTGGCAGAGGCTGTTCTCTTTCCACCAGCTACTTGTAGAGACTCTCCTGCCTCATGGCAAGGCTCAGAGCAGTGGCTGGACTGTAGAAGTAAGTATCAGTCTCTGAATTGCAAAGCACTTTGGAAGGACCCAGAAGAAGCCTAGTCTCTTGCTTATGCTTGAAGAAGAATGAACTGTGGCTCACTCTGCACTAATAGTTGCTTTTTGTAATACTGCTGCCAGTATTGACACCACACAGACCAACTCTGCCATAGAGAGCACTCAGGGTATGTGTGTGGAAGCTGCAGAATGTTCATTTGTCTTGAGCATCCTTCCTGCTTATGTGAAAAGGCAAGAGTATGCAAGCAGCGTCACTCAATGAAAAACAAATTGTTGAGCTTGGGAAACTCAGAAAATTCTGAGGAGAACTAGTCCATGGAGTGTCTTGTTGAAACGTCAAGGTTTTCTTATGTTGTCTCTTCTGCTAATACTTCATTCCCATAGCCATGTTCCAGGAAAGTGGTTCTCTGTGTGCACTTTTTATGTTCAAGTTCTTTCAGTTCTACTTGTAGAAAATTAACAGCCAAAGATGATGATGTTGTAGAACGTAAGGGCTCTGTTAAGACCCACATAATAAAAAGAAAGCCTGCATGGCTTTTTTATAAAAGAAAACTGAAGGGCACGTTTATGGTTCTTCCCTTACTGTACACCAGAGCATTTTGGATAGATTCAGCTTTCAGAAAAAAGTATTTTTGGTTCTCTACTGCGTAATCCATTAAAAAAATGGACAGTCTGTATTCTGAATTACCAGCTACAGAAATACTCTGTTGCTTTTTGAGATGTACAGTATTTGGTTGGCAAAACATTTTTTTTTTTCCATGGTCCTTGCCTGTGTGTTGTTTCATAGGCTCATAGAGTGTGCTTGCTAATATGTTTATCAGTATCATGCAAAACCAGCCTATACTTGCAAGGCTAATCGGTCTCACTTCTGCTTTGGAGATTTGAAGGAGAAAAGCTTTTTTAGAAAGTGATTCCAAACAAACTTGCATAATTTGGTGGTTTGAGAGGGATTCTGATGGTATTAGACTCGCTAGCCTAAAATTGGCTTATGTAAATGCTTTGCAAGTTCATTCTGGTGCTTCAGAAAAGTTCTTTGTACTTAAGAAAATTGAAGTTTGGTTTGGCTGGGATAGATAAAGTAGGTTTTTTCATAGTTTTGCTGTAATTTTCTGCTGGGATTTTGGAGCTTTCTTTAGTCTAAGTTAGAATCCTTCGCAATACAGTTTTTGTAGAAAGAAAAGTGGCTTAGAGTTTTGTTTGAGAGTATTATTTGAAAGCTATTTTCAAATGTGTTAGTCATCTTGGACTACTTTTATTCTGACTAGCTTCACCTTTGGTGCAGTCCATGGAACAGTCGAACCTTTGAGTTCGTTGCATCTGTCATCGTGTACTTCCCTCACAACCACACTCTGAGATTTGTTGTGGTCTGAGGACAAGGGGAGCTCTGCCCATCTTGTGGCCAGAAACTGTAGCTTAGACAAAAGGCTTGCTAGGTGTTGGTATATTCAGAAGAATCAAAATTGCGTATTCAATATTTTTTTGTATTCTAGCATACTTTGAGTATACTCAAAATTTGAGTATGTAAGAGATCTGTTGAATATGCTGATGTTTCTCTTTCCTACTCTGAGAATGCCTTATTTAAGATCCGCTCCTTGTTCTGTGATGTTGCAGTATATCAGAAATACCTGGTTTGTTTCCATTTGAAGACTGAGAAGGTAAAATAGCCTTCGTAATAAATATGAATCAGGCCTTTAATCCGTAGTTCTGTGGGAATTTGAAGCTAATTCTTCTGAATGATTGCGGCAGTGTTTTATACTATTTTTGAGTTGTCAACAAAAGCTTCCTGTTTAGTGACAAACTTTTACTTTTGCTGAGAAAAGTATATTTAATGTACCCTTTAATTGCAGGCTACCGACTATGAATGTGTTGTATAAGCAGAAATAAAGTGCATGAATGTGAGGATAATAGGGGTGGCTGGATATTTCTCAATTTTAAAACTGATTTTGAATGTGTATTAGAGCCGAACTGCAAGAACATCATTAAATGGAGGGAGGCAGCCTATCGAGATCAGGCATAATTCGTCTCAATTATGTGTCTGTACTGCAGGAGGTGTAGGCATTAATGTTACTGCTCTCTGTTAATGGGTGTTTCCTCTAAGCAATGAATGAACTGAATTTGAATACTGCTGTGGTTGAGTATTTTTAACTTGACTAGCATGTACCTTCATTCCTTAAAGTTATTAAAAGTATTAAAATGCAGTCAGATGCTCTGTAATTAAAAACAAATTTGGAAAGTAGTATAATTACAGCACTGCCTTCTAGTTCAAGAAGACACCAATGTGGTATTTTTTGTTCCTCGTCAAGTTCAATTATAATACTTTTTCTATAGTTTGGGGTTGTTCTGTTTGGTGGGGTTTTTTTTGTTGTTTGTTTTTTTTTCTTTTTTTTAAATGTCAAAGAATCCACATTCACATATTGTTCTGTGTCTGAACTATATTAATGTTTAGAAACCAACACAGTGAAATAAGAATGGAGCAAAGAGACTGAGATCCTTTAACTTAATCTAGTACCATTGTCATAAAGTACATTAATTTAATTTAGATCCTCAATGAAAATCTGTTGCCTGCAGCATGAATTTTGTGTGTGAAGCAAGAATCAGACCTTTCATCAAATACTTTGGGTACTGTAGCATTTGAAATTGGTGGCTTTGGGGAATTTCAGTGTGATTGAAAAGTGTTATTTATCATGTCCTGTCTTCAGATTCTGTCACTTTGATCAGTTGCGTTCTTCTCACAGAAAAGCTGTAAGAAATGTGTAGTAAGGATATAAATGCAAAAATGACGTTTTGAAGACAGTGCCTGTCTTGATGGGCTCCTGATGTCTTCTGGGACTAATGCCTATTGGTTATTTGGGGTGTTCTCCCATCCAGTCTGTTACTCTGAATTTTCCCTTGATAGCTGTGTTTCTTTGAGTTTTGCAGCTTTGCAGGTTGTGAAGTCCTGCAAAGTTTAAAGTAGAGAATAAGCATCGGCTGGTCACTAAGGGCCCCTCTCTTCAAGGTTTTATCCACTCTCAGACTAGACATCACCTTTTCTGATCAACAAGCATCGTAGTTTGTGTTTGTACTGTCATCCAGTAGTTCTCAGAGCCAGTGTCTATTTGTGGATCCTTGCTGCCTTAAGAGGGCTTGGGAGCTTTTCTGAAGCCTTTTACAGTAATTATTAGTTGGCCATGTAAGCAAACTTTGGAGCATGCACTGATGGTTTGGAAAGAAACAAATTTCCATTTCTGGGAAACATCAACTTGGGACGTTTTAACATAATTTTTCACCAGACCTTTTCTGTGTAAATAATAATTATTGTTATTCTGTAAATAATTGCATAGGTGGTGTGTGCGACCATCTTCCTAATACAGTGGGTGGATTGTCAGCTCCTTGGAGCAGGGTCAAGCTGCCTGCCTAGGTTGCTTTAAGTAGCAACAGCACAATATATGAAGCAATACTGGGTGTTGGTATACCATCATCACAATAATTTGCACGGAAGTTTCTACATTCAAATCTGAAATTAAGCCAGTTAATTTTAAAATATAGTCATAGGCAGAATGTAACTAGCGTAAGTGGATATGCTTTTTGCAATAAGGAGATGCTATTAGTTCAGAAATGAAAAGTAGGAGTAATGCCAGATGTATGTAGTATTATTATCACTGAGTACTAAAGAAAGTCTGTTTGTGTACCCACCATCTTCTGGAAATTTGTCAGAAGTCCTCCATTAAAGGTTATTTTATTCAATGCTCCTTACTGGTGACTGGAATGTAATGATTTTTCTGCTCCCTAGGGACTTTCTGTGGAACTAAATAAGCTGGCATATATTGAGCCCAGATAAAAGAGAAAAGGTGGGAAGAAACACTGATGAGGTTATGCAGGTCTGTAGATCTTTCTTAGAATATTGTTTAAACTTCAGATTGTGGTGGTAATTGTAGAAAGTGTCTGAAGAGTTTAAAATAATTGACAACTTTGAAGATCTGCAAATTAATGAGAGAAACAAGATAGTTAAGAGGATTTTTAAACCTTCACAAAACCAGTTGAGTTTCTTTAAAAATCAGTAATAGTTGGTAGGAACTCGGAGTGATTTCTGAATTAGAGAGTAGCACAGATCTCTTGAAGCTTACATGCAGTAACTTCTCAGTGTATGAGAAAACTTAACGATGTCATTATGGAAGTGATTGAAAAGAAGGCAAAATAATTTTCAAAGTATTGTTTGAAGGAAGCAAGAGAGAAATCTTGGGGAGCCAGGAAAGCCAGCAGTATGTAGGATGAGCTAAGCCTTGGGATCTGCAAACCAAATAATATTGACTAACTTTTAAAAATCTTTTTGTTTCATAGGGATGTGGTAAAAAAATGTACACTTTTTTGAGGGGAACAAAGCAATTGCAAGTGCTGAGATTTCTAGGAATCTCTATCGGAGTAACACAGATCCTGGCTATGATCCTCACTATTACTTTGCTGTGGGCTCTGTACTATGACAGAAAGGATCCTGGAACGCATCAGATGATGGCCCTGAAGAGTGATACGTCGCAGCAGCTATCATGTAATTCTGTGGAGCTACTGAAACCAAGCCTGACAAGGATCTTTGAACATACATCCATGGCAAACAGCTTTAATACACACTTTGAAATGGAAGAGCTATAGGTGATGCAATGTACCTATTAAGTCATAAAGGGGTTTAATTGGGTTTTCTTGTTTTTATTCTGTTCCATCAAGTATACCAGATATACCAGTCTTCATGTGACTCAGAAACGGCTGATGGATGGAAGTGAAGGAGGCCAGCAAAGAAAGCATAAGCCAGTCAGCCTCTTAGCCATGGTCTCAGCCATGAAAGAGAGTTGAATTTTTTTGTTTTTTAAAAGGCACTCATTCACTGGCACAGTAATGTTTAACTTATTGTCACAAGCAGTGTGATGTGTAGAACACTGATTCACTCACAGGCAGACAGAACCTTTAAGGAAGCATCACAGGAAAGGAAGAGAAATACTCATCTTCTGAAGAAATGACTGGCCAAACAAAATGTGACTTCAGTTGAAATTGACTTTTACATTTTTAATAAGCCATTTTGAAAATGTCTTAATCAGGGATCTATGTATATATAATTGTCTGGTTTTGTGTGTGCATGGAAAGCAGAACTACAAGTCAATACCTGGATTTAAAAATCTGCAAGATTTCTAAAAAGGGTGAGATTTTCTTTTTCTAACAAAACCTTTATCTTAGCTGTTGTTAAAGATGTTCTAAAACATCTATTTTTATCTAACATAACTGTTTAATTTTTAATCTTAAATGTATTAAACAGATTGAAAGCAGAACTATGACTCTGGACAATAGACTTTAATTTTCTGAGTAATTCTGGAGAATTCTTCTTTGAAACCATTTGTTCTAAGGACTATTTCTTAAGAAAGAAAGCCTTAAACATTCTTTCCAAAATAGGAATCAATATGGGAGTAGCACATTTTATAGATAATTTTTTTCTCCTGTCTGTGGTCCCCTGAAGGTAGAAACAAAAGACTACAAGGAAAATGCTTACAGTTCTGGATGCTATTGCAATAATTGTAAAAGTGCATACGGAGGAATTATACTTTGGTGGTTTCTTCATTAAGAGCTCTCTAGTGGCTTAAAATGCCAACTGGAAACAGAGTTAAAATGTATTTATTGAGATGGGGAAAGTGCATTTTACTGTATTTTTATGAACAATGTTTATTTCATAGGATTATTTTTACAATTGGCCACGTTCCTGAAATATATATTAGTTCCACTGAGTGCAGTCTGTGGCAAATGGGTTTTTACATAATACTACGTTTTAAAAGTTCTTTCATTTGTTTTGGAATTTGTAAAAGAAAAAAAATCAGATGTGATTTGGTACACAATAAAATTACTTTTGTCTTAAATTCTGTAATGGCTTTTTTTATTTTGAAGTCCTAGAGCATGAATGCTTTGGGTGGCAGCTGGGAGGGTCCCTCTGCTAGTGTGAGTTAATTTGATGTGTCTTTACCCATACAACTTATTTTGTTGTGGAGAAACTGCATTGTAAATTTCATTTTCTTTTTTATTGCTTCTGAGGAAGATTCTTTAGGGGCTCATGAAATCAAGCTCTTCAGTTGTGTGGGCTGTTGTCTGTTTTTTAGCAGTCTGCGTGGGGGTGTAATTACTTCACGGGTAGCATTGGAAGCAAGATTACCTTTCTGCTTTTGCACCTCTCCTGCAGATGCTAATACTTATTCTGAGAGGTAAGAAGGCAGCTGAAGGATAGGCCTTCCCAAAATTTTGCTTGGAGTATCTTTGTCAGAAATATTTCTTCATGCACTGATTGGGAAGCCTTGTGCCCAGCGGTATTGCACACGTACAGCAGAATTCCATCCTTTCACTGCTCACCTGGGACAGTGTTGCTGTAGCTAATGGTGAGGTTCCTATGTAGAAAAAGCAGATGTCTGAGCCTGGATGTAGACCAGCTCTAGACCTGAGTGCTACAGAGACCGGTCATGCTACACAGGTGTAGCCAGGTTACTTCAGGAGCAGAGGGAGTTTTTTGGTAGGGCTCCTTTCAAACAGGACCAACCTCCCAGAGCAGTGTTTGTGGACCCTGACAAGAGTGACCATCCATGAGCCAGGGTAACCTCACTTGGGCTTGGCCACCCAAATCCTGAGCCAGTCTGCATCCAGTGTGGGGCTAGTTTCATTTGGGGAAAGACCCACATGTCAGGAATTATAAAAAGTATTCCCTTCCCTAGCAAGGGCTACTAAGTATTCTGAGAAAGAATCCTTCTGAGTTGCTGCAATAGGTCTTGGCTGTAAATTGGAACACTTTCAAACTTTTTTCTTTCCCTGTGCTCAGGCTCTGAGGGGTGTCTGTTTTTCTAGGGCTCATTCAAAGCGCCTGAACATTGATTGACAAGGCTGTTGTGAGCCTGTTCTTTTCCTGTAGAGCTTCAGGATATATGTAGGACAGAGGCTGCTCGGTGACAGGAACATGTAGAGATAGTTGCAGCAGTGAAAACTACTTCATCTTTTTATTTCCATTTTTCCCCTGTTTTTCAGGAGTACCTGAAGGAGAAGGACTGGTGTATTGTCTCTTCACTGCAGCAAAAACTGCAGTGAACCAAATCTTTCTTGTTACAACAGACAACTATGGAGCTGCTCCTTAATGTTTTTCACAGGTCACTTAATGTCAAGGAGAGCAACTGTGTTAGAAAAAGGGTCACCCCCTGCCTGCATTAGGTGTCTCTGTTCAGTCCCATGCATCATACTGAGTCCATGGGACTGTGTAGCTGTGGGGCTTAGCCAGTTTTGCACCATGCAGTCATGAAAGCAAGGGGATGCTTTTAGGAGGCAAAATTTGTTATTCCTGGTCTTTGGTCAAGGTATTGGTTAGTATGACAAGGCTTTCTGAAGGAAATATAACTACATTTTCTCTTCTTTATAGCAGTTAATTTTGTAAGAACAACCCATAAATACAAGGGAATGTATAAATAATAGTAAAGGGAGAGGCTGTTGGTCTCAGTGACTATATATTTAAGTATGATGGAGGGGGGGATTTTCAAATAGTTTTTGAAGTTTTTACTGCAAAAGCATTGTACTGGGTTTGTGTAGCAAAGTTTTGGTAGGAGGGGGGTTGCAGGGATGGCTTCTATAAGAAGCTGTAGGAGCTTTCCCTATATCCGAGGGAGTCAATACTAGCTGGCTCCAAGACATACCTGCAGCTGGCCAAGGCCAAGCCCATCAGAGACAGTAGTAGTGCCTCTGGGATAACATAGTTAAGGGGAAAAAAATGCGCACAACAGCAATTGCATCCAGAGAGAGTCAAAACCAAATGAGTGAAAATATGTGAGAGGAACATCCCTGCAGACACCCAGGTCAGTGAAGGAGGAGAGGAGGTGCTCCAGGCAGGACCTGTGGACCCATGGAGAGAGGAGCCCATGCTGGAGCAGGCTCCTGACCTGACTTGTGACCCCATGGGGGACCCACACTGGAGCAGTTTGTGAATGCAGCCCATGGGAAGGACACACATTGGAGAAGTTTGTGGAGGATTGTCTCCCATGGTAGGGACCCCCCACTGGAGCAGAGGAAGAGCATGAGGAGTCCTCCCCCTGAGGAGTAAGGGGTGACAGAGTCAATGTGTGATGAACTGACCACAACCCCCATTCCCTGTCCCCCTGCACTGCCGGAGGGGAGGAATTTGGGAGTAAGGCTGAACTCAGAAAGAAGGGAGGCATGAGAGGAAGGTGTTTTTAAGATTTGGGGTTTATTTCTCATTATCCTACTCTGATTTGATTGGTGATCAAATTAATTTCCTCCCCCCAGCTGAGTCTGTTTTGCCTGTGACAGTAACAGGTGAGTGATCTCTCCCCTCCTTATCTTGACCCATGAGCTTTTTCTTAATTTTCTTTCCCCTGTCCAGCTGCGGAATGGAGTGATAAAATGGTTTTGGTGGGCACCTGGCATTTAGCCAGGGTCAATCCACAAGCATTATGTTTAATACATGTGAATTGCTATTATTGAAGTTGGATTCATCTAAAACTTAAAGTTTTAGGTTAGTCTTCTGTATAGAGACTTGTGTATAAAGTTATAGTTTTAGTCTTGTGTAAAGATAATGAAGGCAGGTAAGAAACTAAGCTGTCCAGGTGATTATGTATGTCTGCCTTTGTCAATCAAAATATGTTGTTCATTCCCGACTGCTCTTTTAGCCTCATACTGATGTATGCCATTGGTTGATTGCTATTCCAGAACTCTTGATCATCTTCAGATGTTCCCATGGTCAATGGGAGAATAAAGTCCTGGTGGGCCCTAGGTGCAGGGAAGAGAGTATATGACCTCCTAAGCACCCTCCCCACATAAAATGTAACGATCCTTAGATTTCACTAATTTATCCTTCTCCAGTCCAGTCTGTCTCCAAAAGCCACCCTTCTGTCTGGAGCAGCTGAGGTTGCATCGTGCTCTCCTCTGCAAAAACCTTCTCTGGGCAGTCAGTGTGTTTCCATAGCGAGTATATCCCACACCTCAAATGTAAAGTGTACATTTTCAGTTTGTCTCCTGTAGCTATTTTATGGAAACACAGTCATTCTCCTTAAAAATGTTCTGCGATGGTTCACAGGCAGATATTACTTTTACCTTCCCTCCTCCTCAGTGCAGTTATCCTGGCAGAGGTGGGTGTCACACATGCCAGTGCCATGGTATGCACAGCTGGTAGATGAGCATCATCTGCTCTACCAGTCAGCCTTTGTAAGTGGTCCATGGGGTGGTCTTACCTGCTGTTATGCTACAAAAGGATCTCGATCTCATCTGTGCACTAATATTTTATCAAGAGTATTTGATACCAGGTTTGAGGAGGCTCTGTGGCCTTCCTTAGAGAAGGAAGAAGGTTCCATGAATAAGTTATTGCAAAACCAAGTCGACCCATTCAAGCATGCAGATGTTTTATTTAAATACTCCTCAAATGTCTATTTATTCAGCACATGTGTATTATGCTGCCTTCTGAAATACGATATATGACTGTCAAACAAAATTGTCAAAACAACAACCTCGGTTTCTTTGTATGATACACAGAAATAATTACATTTCATGTACAGTACAGATGCATTTTACACAGTCATCAACAGTCATTCACTACCAAAACAGCATTTAAATCACCTAAATCACCAAAAGAATGTGTATCTCCCAAATTCAGGATCAATTAATGATTTTGTATGTGACATGGAAATAGGTGACAAGACTGGAATTCTGCAAAATTATACTAAGTTATTCCTTAAGCTGCATTTAGAAGATGAAGATACAAGTTGCTTCAGGGGTGTAACTGTTATGCAAGTGCATTGCTGTAGTGCATTCTTTTTAGTCCATATGAAAACAATAAAGAGATTTTAAAAGATGATGGAATTAGTAGGTTTCCTGGGTTGTATGTAGTCTGTTCCAAAGTGGGTTTAGTAATTGCCTTTTTGCATTATATACCTGATATAACTAGTCAAGATGTACTGTGTGGCATAAAGAAGTTGTTGCAGATTGCTAGTATCAAGGCAGTTTTTATATCAGTAACTGGTGGGGATGGAACATTTTTTGTATGAGTAACCATGGGTAGAAGTAGGATGCAAGTAAAAACTCTGCGTCTGTTCTACCTCTCCTTTAAACCCCATTAAAACTATGTATAACCCACCAGTTTCTGCAGGTCTACTTCAACTTTCCAGCAGGGTGAAAGAGACGAGAGCAATGTCAGGTAATTGACTTCAGCAGAGTTCCTCAGAAAGACAGCCTCTGCTTCTGCCCACTGTTAAGGTCTGAAAGAAATGTATAAGCTCAGATTACAGTAAGTTATCCTGATTTGCAGAAAAAGTGGGAAGTTGTGAATGCTCCAACCCTGGAGGCGTTTAAATTAATTGCAAATTAACCAAGCTTCTGTATAAGTAAATAATAAGAGAGCAATGCATGACACTGTACTTTTTAAACTGCAGTTTATTTCTATTATGTGATGTTGTTTTTTTGGTGTATATACTGTAGCATGATAGTCCATCATTTACTCCTCAATCTCAGTTGTCAGATAGAAAGAAAGACCAGTCCTTGTGTGCAGTAAAAAGTGTATCATCAGTAAGTTTGAGGTTTTAGTGGGTATTTTTTCTTAATGTAATTTTTCAGATTGGTAGAATGCTAGCAAACACTACACTATTCAAACTATTAAATAACTGTGTTAATCATTTATTATAATGGCATCTAATGCACTGAGTCTTTTGATTTATATGCATATTTTATTTTGCAGACATGCAATTATTTCTGATCCAGTGTTTTTGATGTGTATATGTATGTATCGATATGCACATATTCCATGTATATTTGATGTATATGATGTATGGTATGTCATGAATATAGGAAGGATTATGATATATTTAATGCACTCTCATGAAGAAAAATGATACTTTTATATCAGAAAGGTTTCTGGTAACATCAGTGTCTTCAAAGTGAAGCCAAGAAGCCTTAACTAGTAAAGCCTTCATATTAGCTATTAGGCCTGCCCATGTAGGCAAATTCCAATTGCAATAAATCATATTTTTATAGCTCTGGGACCCAATCCATTATTCTGTCTGTGTTCTTAGGTAATTAAGTATCTTCACACAATATAAATTCTCAAACAAGTTTTAGGATGCAAGTTTACAGATAATGACAAAAAGAATTTAGCCATCATTTTTACTGAATGTCTTCCAGCATAGCTAATGCTCTGGATGCTGCAGAATGTCAACAAGGAAGGTTTGGAGATAAGTGTTAGCTGATCCCAAAAACACCTTTATGGTAATTTTAATTCAGATATGATTGATGCTGTAAAGGTACACGGGGATGAGAGGTTTGTTCTGAAAATACAGAAGCAGACAAGATGTCTACAGACGAAAGGACTGTGTTGATTCATCAGTAGCCTTGAAATCCCGAACAGTACAGCAGTGTTGGAGTGTGTAACAAACTGTCATAGAAATAGAGGACAGTGGACAAAAAGAACAGTGACTGAATAGCTCATTTGTGGTGCACGGTTTGACTGTAAGGTTATTTAAATGTTTGCCATTAGAAGTTTATAGTGTAGATGAAGTTGTGTAAAATACCTTAAAAAAAAAAAAGAAATCCTGATTCCTGATACAACAGGTGTACAATGAGTTATTGCAGTTGTAACAGTACCTAGGAAGCAAGATAAAACAATAATAAATATTGAACTAACTGAACACCTTTAGTTCACTAATGAGTGTTTGAATAAGAAATACTGCATTTTTCAAAGGGAAGTTATTTGTACAACTACCATGGGACATTAACAATCAGCTTGTTGTAAGTGCACGGAAATGCCCCTTTCTACAGTAATATTTTATCATGCCTAATCTGAAAAACAACAAAAGTAAACTGAGATCACAGCTCCAAATAATTTCAGCATGCATTATGGTTGTAGTTCTTTCAGTTAGTACAAACATATTTCATATGAGCGTTTTTTCTTTCATTTTTTGATAGTTCCTCATCAAGTTTGTAGTTTATTAGCAGGAAAAAAAAGAGACACTTTATCAAAATGTTTCTCATTGTTTTGCATTTGGCAGAAACACAGGTTTGTTTCTATTTTTTCTTTTGTGGTTTTTGTTTATTTTTTTTTTTTCCTAAAAAGAGCTCTCATGATAAGAAGAAGCATCAATGGGGACATTTCATTGTGCTCATATAGTAAGTCAGGATGGTCACAGAAGGTTCCACCGCGCCTCAGTTTGGACAAGGGGTAAGAAACTCCTTTTGGTTCTCACGCTATGACACCGAAACCCACAGTGTGTTGTGTTTCTCCCAGATCTCTTGCTCTGTGGCTGCTGGCACACATCAAGGGGCGTTGTCTTTGTCAGCTTTCTCATTCCTCACTGCTTGAGCTCAGCTTGCAAGTGGTCTTTATGCTAGTTTAGAAATAGCTCCTTCTTTTATAAAGCAGATACTCTGACAATGTTTCCTCCCGAATACTCGGGAGACTCTGGCCTATCATCTCCTTCCGGTGTGGTGACTGGAGGTGTTGGGATGCTAATTATTGCTGTAGTGACGTAAGGCTGCTCACAGTTTAATTTAACACACTCTTCCACTTTGGCATTTAAGCTGGAACGGCTGGAGGAAGAAACAAACATCCATGAAGAAAGAAAGTCCATGTTACTGCAAACCTTTCATGCTCATTCCATTCCTTCAGCTGTCTATCTCCATCCTGCCCCATTAGAGAACTCAGAGGTGCAAAGTGGCATCCCCCACCACCCTGCACCGAGCAGCAGGTGGTCCAGGGCTATGTCCATGGACAGGCCCCCTTTCTCCCTTCCTTCACCATTTCAGCACATCTAAAAGTTTCTAAGCCCATAACCTGAGTGTTTCTGAACAGGGGAGGCATCTGAGCAAACTTTGCATAGCCAAGTAACTTGCTATGCAGAAAAGTAGAAACTAAGGGCCAGTCTCCTACAGATTCCTCCATGCTATGCATATTTAAGAACACTTTTTATATTCTGTATCCTGAATAATAAGGCACAGTGATATATGTGCTAATTAAGGTTGATTTAACATGTTCGTGGAGCTGCTGCAGTACCTCAGCATCATAAGGATCTTTTAAAACTCAGACTGGTTCAAGCTGAGAATGGCATTTTGTGCTTGTGTTTTTAGCTTGTATTTTAGCACAAAGCTGGTGCTTGGAAGTATGGTGCAGCGGCAGAATATTTCCTGAAAAGCTAGAACAGATTGGAGCTTTGTGCTGTCCAGGAGGTCTTATCGCACAACAGCTGAAAAACTTGCTACAAGCTGCTGGGTTGATCATGAAAGCGAAGCCAAACTTAGTAACTATACAAAGCAAGCTATCAAATGTAACATAACAAGACAATCTCTATGGCAACTAGGGCTGAAAATGCTTCTTTAAATGGTGGCATGTTTCAGTTCACTAGAAAACACTTTTGGGTCTCCTCAGCCCCTTGCTGTGTTTTCAGAGGTGGAGTTTGGATGTATCTGAAAACCAAATGGTTTATTCACGAGAGTACAGAGACATTCAGTAAATTACAAACTCCACCTGCACTTTCCTCACTTTTGTAATAACTCCTCAAAGTAGGAAATACATATTTTTATTTTTTTTTTTTTTATTTAGAAGAGTCTTTCTTATGACTATTATACTCATGACTCTGGAAATCAGTTTTATTTCTCTCCTCTGTGGAATTGTGAGGAAGTCTCACTTGTCCTATGCTTCCAAACCAAAACAGTAGAAACAGCAGAAACAGACCTTTCTTTCTCTTCCCACTTGCTCATCTTGTGTATCTGAATCATTTTTCTGTTCTAAATTTTTTCCATGGCATATAACATTTGATGCTCTATTTCATTTGAGGTAACTGGATGTTACTTGCTGCAAATAGTACATGGTAGTTTGTGGGGAGGGGTTGGAGCAAACTGAGTGCAGGATGTTTCAGTCCTAATATCCATTTTTGGATGAGTATTTGACTTTCACCTTTAGCATCACAGCCTGCCTATGGAGGCCACACCACCTCTACATCCCTTCTCTCATGAAGAAAGGGGCTTCAGCCCTCTGTGTGTTGATGCAGGTGAAGTTACCTGTTAGAAAGAGGCGTCCTCTCCACACATCTGATCTGGATGGTGCTGAGCTCTTGTACGCTGCCTGGGCGGCTGCCACTGATGTTCGTGTTTGGAATGTGGTAAGTCTTTTTGTGTCTTCGCGAGCAGCAAGTGCTGGTAACACCTTGTTGAGATGAGAGAGAGGGGCTGTGGCTTGGGGGTCTGTTGACTGTAGAAACCTCCATACAGCTCTCTTCATAGACTTGCTCATCCACGAACTCGTGGTTCTAGCCCAGAGGAATCCAAGCAAGGGACAAAGAACACACAGAAAGATAATTAAAGTGAACATATTAATCATGATTGTTTAAAGACTTACTTAAATTTACACAACCCAATAAACTGGGAAGTTAGACAGCTTATTCTTGATTATAGTATTTAGCTTGTATTAGCCTGGGATGAATATCAATACAAATGTAAACGCTGGAACAAAACTCTTAGAGCCCTAAATAAGAAAATCCAAATTACTTTGTAAAATAGCATGTGATTGTAATGTAGCTTGCATGATAAATATCTGTATAATCTATGAAATGCCATAAAATAGAGGATTATGTTTATTAATAAAAATGCAAGCGGTGCTTATGTAAATGCTCTAGATGTCATTTGGAAGTAAATAAGATTTATTATATTGAATTGTAATACAATAAAATCCATAAATATTGTCCAATGAATTTATAAAGCTTCCTTTTGAATTACATGTTAGAAACCACGATATGAAGTAGTGTGGTTTGAGGTATGCAGCTATGTAAAAGAAAAAGATTCATGAAATAGAAGTTTTGATTAGGGAAGATAAGATGGTTATTTAAAAGCATCCAAAAGTTCCTAATTACAGGAGATGGATGTATTGAAAGCAGTTTAGAAGACTGAACATTTAGTTAAATGAAGTACTTCATGCAATCTTTTCTTAATCTCAGTATAGACAGTTGTTTTATAGGGTTGTCACAGAGCTGAATCCATATTCACACAAATGGCCAGTTTACATTGGCTCAGTAGGTGATAAGGGAGCGCTTCACACAGCCATGATTTCTACATTTGCTTTATGTGCAAAAGAGTGTGAAATGGTGGTGTTGCTTATAGTGGCGGGGAGAAAGGGGAAAGGAATTTTTACAGTCATTTTAAAGTAGCAGCCCAAACTAAGCAGAGGATAAGATACATTCATGTGCAGTTTGGGAAAGCCTCCTTTTAAAAAAATAAATCTTTCCATTTACTGCTGGAATCAGTCTGCATATCCTGGGAATGGTTTGAGAGAATGGCTTAAGGAGCATGGTCTGGATTGTTGTACACTCAGTCTCATTCACTTTGAATTTGTTAGCTTGCTGTGTTTTTGTTTTCCCCTGAAGAATGATGCACTAATTGGAAAGGTGCTGATGTGTTCTGGGGAGTATTACAGTATAGTGCTAATATAAAATATGTGAACAAAATAAATTGGGTAACAACTATGGCCAAGTGTTTGCAACAAATGCAAATACCTTTATAGGCATATTATTATTTCCATTTCTTCTGTTCTTCAGTCTGTGTGGAAGTGAGTGGTGTTGAAGAATGCCAATTTCAAGTGGAAAGAAAGAACTTGCTTGCATATTGACTTCTGTAAGGTATATGCCAGTCACAATCAAGTTTTTGAATGTGCTTGCACAGTGGACATAAAATTCAGAGAGAAAAATTACCTAATCACACGCTTTAGATTACATTTAGTGGCTTGCAGTATGTTTGCCAAGAACTCTGCTAGTTTTCTGATTAAAAGTAATTTTGTGCTTCCTAAAACTTTTATAGAGCAACCAACAAGAATTCAATTTGTAGGGTCCATTAAAGAGGTTTATTGAGTGAACTTTTAATAGAGATTGGAAACATTTTGAAATGATATAATGGCTCAAGTTAATAGATTTGATTATACTTATTAATTAACTGTTCTTTAATTAGCTAAAAGTAGCCTGTAAAATATAACTTACAGTGCAATTATTTTCATTATTAATGTAATTTTCACAGAATCCCATAACATTACTCACTCTGTCTTTCTTAAGTGGAAGAGATCTTACTCTATTGACTTGAAAGTGACAGAAAAGAGAAAATATGCCTTTGCTTAGTATCATCTGCACTGACGTGTAAATCACATATTTCAAAGGCTGATGAGAGGCTAAGAATGCACCTCACCCTTGCTGTTACACTATGAACCAGCAATTTGCCAGATTCCACAAGTTGAGGCCCCAAAATCTCAAGTTCCTACTTAAATCTGAGGAATGCATGATCTGCAGAATACAACTTGGAACCCGTGCATGTATATTTTTGTGTTCATGTGCCATATTAACTCACTGCCAGTAGCAGGACCCAACAAACAAGAAAAAAAGAAAGTAGACTCCATGCAAATTTAGGAAATAAGATAATACTTGCTTTATAGACTTATTAAAAAACCAAAACATAAAAAAACCAAAACCAAAGCAACCAACCAACCAAATAAAATAAAACAAAAACCAAACCAACCTTTGTTAAACAAAAAAAAAGAAGAAAAAGAAAAGGCTTACACATAGTCCACCATTGTGATTAGAGGAAATGTATTGGCAGCCGAATTCAGTTCCCACCAAATGAATACAATTTTTTTCATGATTTCTATGAGCATTTGACAAGACCTGTGGCTGCTACTAGGGTTTTAAAATATGTTAGTAATGTTCAACTGTGGAACAATTTTTAAGATGGATTGCTATTATCAGGTTCTAGTACAAAATGTCTCAAAAATGTTCCATAAGGACCCAGTCTGAATCTTGGCAAAGAAACCACATTATACTCTGAATAGGAAGCAAGACGGTTTGTCCTACAGCACATTATATAAAAATCAATACTCAAAAAGGAAGAATGAAGGAGGCATAAGCACCTGTCAGATGACAAATTACTATCTAAGTGATGTAACAACTAGGCCATTTTATTTATAAAGAAATGCTGTTGAAAGGAGAATATTAAATTATGTATACATCATAGTTTAATTTAGCAATGTCTATTGTGGGAAAACATATTTATTCATTTTTTTTCTTTCTGACAAAGAGTGGAAAGGCTTTCACAGTGACCTCTACCAAATACAGCAGAGGCATTACCAGGTGTTTTAATGAAAATCTAAAACTAGATGACAAAGACAAGGCAAAATAGCATAAAGTTCCACTATGTATAGAAAACTTCAAGAGAAATCATACAATTTCTACATGCAACTGAAACTTATAAAACTAGGTGTAAATTTGTACATGGTGGCTTAATGGATGTTGACCAACTTACCTACAATACAAGGTAAATTCTACATGGCAATATAACCACCACAAAAATATAAAAATAGAGGAAGACAATTTTAGCATGCTCGATGTGAGATTCCCAAATCTACAAAGATTAAATTCAATATAAATAATATAAATAATTTATGCTCTTAGTTCTGTAGGAAATTATAAAGAGGAAACAACACAAAATTCAAGATGATTAGTGTTATTGCTGTGACATTATCTATCTGCCCAGAAATACACTCTTAGTAAACATGGCAGCTCTTACTGAATCATAACTCGGCTGTTTACTAAGTTTACTGTTCTTAATAGCTGTCTAATTTTCCAGGTATTGACCAGGGAAATATATAAAGAGCACATAATAAGTAATCCTTTTTATTTATAGGGAGTTTCAAATCCAGATGAGCATATTTGGGCTGTTATGAATTACTTCAGTGATTTCTATAGGGATATCAATGTCTAAACTGAAGCTAAAAGGCTTTGAAGCTTTGTACCTGCATCTGGATTAAGCACATGAAGTTTCAAAACAACTTGCTGGGGGATCCTCTTTTACAGTAACTTTGGCAGGAATCACATTGACATCAGAGGAAACACCCAGCAGCTCTCTCTGGCCAACACTGGCTCAGGAGAAAACTTGCTTTATTTGTACTGAGTACTGAATGTATAAGGACTACAAATTGTGGTTTATGAATTATGCTGCAGAAAAGTGCAAATGCTAACATTATGGAATGAATGAAAACCATACTGAGGGTCACACATACAGCTTGGTTGTACTAATGTCATCTCACTGATGTCAGTATCTTTCATGCTAGATGAGGCTCTCATCCAGGATCTCTCTTGTTTGTATGCAGTCTGTATAATGCCTTAAAATAAGATAAAATGGCTTTTCTTCCCAGCTAACTACTTTCATCTAAAGGCTTATTAATTAGAAGAAATAATTGAAAACATTCAAAACTAGGCTGGTATTGGAATTCACAGGAAAACACAGATCTCTTTTCTTACCGTAGTTTTTTCCAGGCAGTGAAGCAGGTGGTGGTGCTGTGTTTCAAAGGAAGAGCCAGATTTGCTAACAAAGGCCTGTTCTTCTTCACTGGAGGACTGTTGATACATAGAACTCTGTATTATTCTCATTTGTGAACAAGAGGGCTGTTATCCAAATATTTGTTCAGAACTAATCTGGATTGTAACACGGTAACATAACTGCAATGCTTCATCTACACCATATAACCCAAATTATTTTGAATCTGAGTTCTCTTTTGCTTATTTGTTTTTTAATCAAAGTATTTTCTTTCCTGTCCTTGCATCTCCTTTTAAATGTTTTCAACTTAGGTCTTTTATGGATAGATGGAAGAACACGATTTACAAATGCAGTCAACATGTAAGCTTTGACTATTGGATCAACGCATGCTTAAAATTATCATAAATTTAAATGACAGTAGACCTTTTTTCTTTTGATTTGTTTTTTTTTTTTTCGCTGGGAATGTGCCTCATTTGAAGGAAATTAAACATAGTTGTCCTCCTGGGATCATTTCATAGCACTAAAGAATTTGTGGTATTGCTGCTTACACAAAAATTCATGTCACTGATTCCAATCTGCTGAGTTTGGAAAGCATATAGCAGATGTTACTGACAAAGTATAAAGAATTAAGTTGAAATCATTAACTGTTTATTAACTGCTTTCATAATTATTCACTAGAAAGCAAAAAACTGAATAGGGAAGGAAGTGGGATAATAGGAAAGATTACAGTTCAACTTTCAACTTTAGGATATTTGAAATCTGCATGGCAATTGAACTATTTGGTGTCTTTTTAGTTCAAAGATTTGAGTTCTTTCAAGTGGCAGAGGAAACAAGGGCTGTGACTGCTCATCTTTTATGCTAGACGGGACGGATGGACAGCCACTTCCTCCTGGCTGTAGGTTAAAGCGCTTGGCATTTTAACACATATTGAACAGTAAGGGCACAGAGGAATGAAAGCCTTCCTGTATGCCCCAGGGAATTGCCTGAATACCAGAAAATGACAGGGATTAAGAAGCTCTGTGTCTTCAGTCTTTCTCAGCTGGGTACAGCTCCAGGCAGCCAAGGGGCTGTCTCTAGCATGTGGGTTGCTGTGGTTCCCAGTCCTAGCTGCTGCCTGGGGGTCAGTCCTGGCTTCCTCAGTAGGTATAAGGGGGGAGGAACTTCTTCAGGTAACACTGGATTGAAATGCATTTGATACAATCATCAAGATTGTCCTTAGAGCAAAATAGGTGCTTCCAGGGAATGCTTTTTAATCTGCAACATCCCTCTGTGCTAACAATACCCCGGGGCTACCTGTTTCCCTCACTAACAATGAAGCCTGGTTTTGCAGCCCATGATCTACCTGTCTAAAGCCAAATGAAATAAATCTAACCTACTTCCTAAGACGCAAATGCTCTTTACTTTCTTAACGAGGTCTCCTAACTCTAAAAATGTGGGTTACATTTGTATCCAGCATGTCTATCTGGCCATTTCCCTCATCTTTTCATACTCTGTCATCTACTCTCATAAGCTTCCTTTAACAATAGTAATTGTCCAATTTATCTACTTCTTTACCTCCAAATAGAACATTGCCTAAAAGACCCAAGCTGACTTGCCCTGATGATAAATAGAATAAGCCACTGCTGGGCTGTCATTAAGCTGTTATTCTGGAGCTGGAGGATATGGGAACATTACCTGCTGCAGCTGGTTACTCAGTAAGCCATTTCGTTTGCTCTGCATGTAGGCATTAGCACTCCCACTCTTTGCCGCACGAATTCGAGCAAGTCTGGCTTTCTGTGTAAACAGACAAAAGGAAGAGTGTCACTTGTACTCATATCCATTATTCTGTTTATCTAAAACCACTAATTGGAATCAGCTGCTTATGAATGCCAGTATCATAATGACGGAAAGGCTGCATTGCATCTGTCCCCCAGGTGGAGCAAAGCATGAGTGTCTTCCCATTTAAAATGCAAATGACAGAAGGTTTATTTGTTTGCATGCATCAGCTAAGAAGCACAGTGATTTTGTAGAAGGGATTGGACAGATAAACATGTAAGCGCCTCCTTTTGTTTGCGTTGCTGCAACTGTGGCACTCCTTATGCCCTGTGGGTAAGGAACTTGGGCATCCATCCCAGCTGCTCCTGCAGTAAAAATTTCTTTAAAGGAGAGTATATTGTTCAAAAACCATAATATTGCAACTGCTGTGAGCTAGTTTCTCAGAGGCGGTAGTGTTTTTTATGCTGTCTCCCAGCTAAGGTCCTAAATGCTTGCCAGACCTTTTGTCTTTTTACCTCTTCATGTCTCTTGGTATAATCAGACTTTAATACTTGTGATCATTTATCATAATCTGATTTTTCAGACACTGCAGGGATCAAATTGCTGAGAGAGATTTGAGATTTCTCAGGTGAGCTTAATTGCTCATGAAGGTGACTTTCATTCCAAAGTGGAAGGTGGCTCATAAGTGAAGGACTCTTTGCATCCAGTGACTTCTGTACAAAAGCAAGAAAGCAACATTAGGGGGGAACATGAGGAAAAGACTCTTTTGTCCAGTAATGTGGAAATCGGAGGCTTTGGTGGGTTTTCTAGCATGGTGTCCTGATTCTGTAATTTTTGTGGCTGGTTACATGTCTAAGAGAGAATCTGGGTTTATCTTCATGGTTAGGTTTCTGATTCTGAAAGCCAAATGCTGAGCATCATTTGGAGTTGAATGGCTGCTAAAGCACAGAAGGAGACATAGTGAAGAACTTAAAAAACTGACTTTGATATATTAATTGGGATTTTCATACCAGATAATTACTCAGTTGATATTTTCATAAAATAGAGGAAGCATTTTCCCCTCTTGCCCCAGTTTCTGAGGCATTAAACATCACCATGAAATGATTGAGAATCTCTGAATAGGAAAGCAGCCTGGTCACTGCAGTGCCAGATCTCTCTAGCATGATAAATAATTAACTGTCTATAAGGAATAGCTCAACACCATGCTGCTTTGCACCCACAGCCTCAAACTCACAGATCTTCTCAACAGCGAGCCAAGAATTCATGACAGCTAACAGCAAATATGGCTAGAATCTGGCTGGTGTTATATGTAACGTATTTATTAGCTTTTAACTATTCTGAAAGAAAATAAGATAATGCTGTGCATGTGTGCATCACTGAGTTAAAAAGCTCATGTGAGAGGCTGTTGCCTGATTCTGTGATATGTTGTCTATTTTAGAATAGCATATTGGTTTGTCACCTTACTCGGTGCGCACAGCCTTGCTAGCAATGCAGTTAATGCATTAATTACACTAGTGGTAAGGAGCCAAGTGCCCCAATCACCTGCACAGTGCTTCTGCACAGGTCAATTCCTGCTTTCCCCTTCCTCCTGTTAGCACTGGAAGGACATCTGCAGCCCCACGCTCCAAACCCTGAGCAGGTTCCCAGGGGCCGGCCTGGAGGGTAAATGTCCCGTCTTTCACTGAGCACCATAACAGACCAGCCCTGGACAGCCCAGTGTGCTGTGGTGAGCCACCCAAGAGTGCAACACTCCCACCCTCAGGCTCACACAGGCTCCTTAGTGGCACATCCAGGGCTACCAATGTGGATAGGGCTGAGTCCTCAAGCCTAGCAATTAAAAATCCCCTTGGGCAGGTAGAAAATAGGTTCTTTTCAAGATGGAGCTCTTGAGATGCAACACCTGTGCGATGAGATGAAGGCGGGGGAAGAGCTTTACCTATGCCACAGAGCATTTATGGGTTGGGATGTGTGCACTGGGTTATGTTCATAAATAAATTAAAGGTCTTAGTAATACTGTTTAGCCTTAGGATCTTGAGACACTTTAGACGTGCCTTTGCAGGCTGCAATATGGAGTCCCATAAATAAGTGATTTTGGTCACAAAAGTTTTAGCTATGGTACTCTTCAGTGTGCTTTTCATACAGGGAGATTTATTAGACTTAATGAACAGACATTAGTTATGCTTTTCCTTTTAGCATGCATATTCATTTTCTCTTGCAGTGACTGAAGCAATAATTATGGTGCAGCACCAATTAATAAAGATATATAAAAAATATAACAGTTCATCAGACTATCTTATCAATGTGCTACAACACATACAATACGAAGGCTGTAATTCCCATGTGAAGTTTTCAAATTGCTTTGCAAATATGAATTTATTGCATCTTAAAAAGCTTTTGCGAGGTGAGTAGTAAGAGCTTACATCTTTCTAGCTGAGGCTCATTCATATGGCCTGAATTTACATCACTTACCAAAAAAAAGAAAATAAATCTATTACCAAGACAGGAACCAGATACTGTGGCTTCCATGCTTATACTTCGGCTTACAGAAAATTCTCCTGAAACCGGAGATGTTTACAAATCTGTTAAGGTGATAAGATTTCTTTTCAGTGCTTCTACCTGATTTATATTGGAGCCTGCAGCATGAGCAATCTAGTGACTCGTCACATTCCGATCGAGGAATCAGTAGAAGCTCACATCAAGAACAGGATTTTAAGGGCTGTGTGCTGGGGATTGAATTCTCATGAAGGACACTAAAATGATGTGATGGCATAGGGAAAACTGTGATTACAGAACAACTGCTTTTACCTTTAGTCTGCAAACTGCTGTGAGATTTTCCGTTATCCATTGAATGTGACTCTGATTTTGGCAATTTTTATGTTGTCCAGGACAAAAACAATGTAGATGAAATCCAGTTTTTTTATTTATTCTGATGAAATTCCACCATAATAATCTTGTCTGAAACCTCCTGAAGAAACTGAAGTTCAGATTCTTTTGTATTTGCACTGAATTTCTCTTTTGAATTAATTGCTTTTTTTTCATAGCTTCAAATCTTACAACTTAGAGGTGGATCCTTGTCTGCGGCTGTGCTTACAGAAACCTTACAAAGGGAATTCACTGTTATTCAACAAAAGCTAGCTCTGTCAATTTTAGAAATATAAACATTTAATTTCACAAGCTTTTAATAAAGTGCTAAAAGTAGCACTGTAGGGTATTTACAACATTCAGCTTTTAACACTCCAGATGCCCTCAGCTGTCCAGCTGTTTTAAGAGAGAGATTTTATCAGGAATACTTTAAGGCAGGGCTTAGTGCAGTACTGTGAATCATTTTTGGCAAGAGCATGTCTTCAATTTGCTATGCAAGAAGCCTCGGTAGCCTAGTAATTTAGTACTTAGATAGTTCCTGCTGTCACTCTTCTGCTGCTCTCTAGACTACATAACTATCTTACTATTACAACTGAAAACCTGCTAATTACTTACCTTATGATTATTAGTTTCTAATGATCTTGTAGAATTAAAATATAAGAATTCCTTCGCAGTCATTCTGTGTGTACTGGTTTTTGTTGGAACTGAGTTAATTTTCCTCATAGTAGCTGGTATAGAATCAATCATAGACCAGCACAGGTTGTAAGGAACCTTGAAAGATCATCTGGTCCAACCTTTTGTGAGAAATGGAGGCTAAATAAGATTCTCTAGCACCCCATCTAATCACATCTTGAAAACCTTCTGCAAGGGGGTCTGTACCACGTCACTGAGGATGTTGTTTCAATGAATAATTGTTCTTATGTCAGATGAAACCTCTCCTTGTGCAACTCTTACCTAGTGCTCCTTGTCTTCTTCATGTGCCTCCTTGTGAAGAAAGTCTTCATCCTCTTTGTACTCCCCCTTCAAGTAATGGAATACTGTGATGAAGTCTCCACTGAGCCTTCTCCAGGGAGAAAAGACCTAACTCCTTCAGTCTTTCCTCATAGGGCAGGTTTGCCAGCCCTATGGAACTACGTTTTGGATTTGTGATTAGAACAGTGTTGGTAACATGGGGTATTTTGGCTACCTCTGAGCAGTACTTAGACAGCAATGAGGCCTTTTCTGCTCCTCAGAGTGTCCTGCTGAGCAGGTTGAGAGTGCACAAGAAGTTGGGGAGGACATAGCCAGGAAAGCTGACCCCAGATGACCAGAGGGATATTCCATACCATATGATGTCATGCTTAGCAATAAAACTGAACGGGGATGGAGGTTGGCAGGGGCTGCCCCTGCTCTGGGACAGGCTGAGCATCAGTCGGTTGGTGGTGAGCAATTGGGTTTTTCTCACATCCTTTTTTTTCTTGTCCTCTTTCTCCATTGCTGTCCCCCGTCCCCCCCTCAGGCCTTACCCCTCCCCACTTCAAAAAATTGTTAAACTGTTTTTATTGACACCTATGAATTTTTGCACATTTATCCTTCTGAGTCTCCCCCTATCCTACTGGGGAGGAGTGAACAAGTGGCTGGGTGACAGAATTGTCCAGATATCAAGTTACATTGTTCGTACCACGTTTTGTTTGGCCTTTCAAAAACCCATCCTGTATGTTTGTTTTCAAGTGAAAATTCAAGCTCAGATTTCACGCTCTGATCTTCTGATTTTTAGTAATTGCAAATAGTTGACTTCATATTAGCTGACAATAATTTATAGGATGTCAGCATGTAGCAGAGAAGGAAGTGATGTTTACTTTGTACATTAATGGGTAAGGACTTAAATAAGGTTCATATATTTGTTGAGTTGTTCCTTGCTTTCTCAACCTATTCAAATTATTGTTCAGTAAACACAAGCTTTACATGTTTTTGTGCTAAATTCAAAAATCCTGGGTAAGTTGTTCTGTTAGTTATGTCTTAGCAACCCCATTGAGTTTGACAGCCTATTTCATCTAAAGAAGTCATGATAAGTAGCAGGGCTGCCTACTACAAACACTCAGCTCTAGACTGCCAGGTGCTGTTAAACAGTTGTTGCAGTTTATCCAATGGCTGTTTATATTTATCTAGTAAGTAATTTTTCATAAATTGACAGATAAATACATCATGTAAAATCAATAAATAATAAAGCCAAGCCAATCTTTAGGATGGATTTTGCTATGTGAAGATAGAAGACCATACTCACATGAAAGATTCAGGTTGAGTTTTATGTATTCAGTCAGGGTTTGGAGCTGATGACAGTTTGGGTTTCTGTTGGGGCACCATGAAAAGTCACTCTTGGATAAAGTGCTTGGGTAACTAAATTAAGGCTTCTTCAGTTATCAGATAATTAACAATAGTGGGCAGATGGACTCACACTTAGGACTTGATGGCTAAGCAGATACAAGCCTCTTGCCTTCAAAATATGCAGAAAAATAGATGTATGGAAAACAGGTATGGCATCTAGCAAAGACTGCTTCATTCAGGGTAAGGCAGACATTGTCATCATAAGAGCTGCAGCAGTACATAGGATGGAGATTTGCAGCCAAGCTGCCATTGGGTGTCCAGACATTGGTTCCAAGAGGGTAGCTGTGTCTCCTCCTTTCCCTTCCCTGTTTTGGTAGTCATCTCAGTGAATATGGCACTGTGAGGGTCTAGCCATATCTTAACCCTTGATACCCATCAAATATTGAATAGGAAATTGTATCCAAGCTTAGCTTACCTAAACTTCTCTTTTTCCTTTTCTGTCCTTTCCTTTATACATGGACCAGTTGCAACACATCTGTCATTAACTTTGCAACCTGAAGGCACTGATGGGCAACCAAAATAACTTGGCCTCTTGAAATTGTCTATAGCTGAGAAAAGCTTCACAAATAGGATTTTTCAAAACTGTCTCAGTAGTGATAAATGTGCTTGAGGAGAAGTCACAGTAAGACTACAGGGCATAATTAGTTCTGCCCTGAATTGCAATTGTCAGGGTATGTCAGATCCTTGGACCTTATTATCTGGTAGAAGAAAATGTTCTGATAAGCACAGATGAATTTTCTTTACTTTTTATTTTCACCTCTTCTTTTTGGTTGATTGCCGGTGAGTTACCATAGTGCAGTGGAAGTCTGGCCTCTCCTGATGACCTACTGGCTCCATTACAAAATGGGATTTCAAGGTAATTACAATATATTCCATGGTTGGAAGTAGGATCCTCCTTTAAAATGCATTCAAAATGAGAAGGTCTATATATACATTTCTTCTTCTGTCTTCTCCTGAGCCTTAACGTATAGCATCTTTTGGCCAAAAAGAAACAAATGGAATCATCTAATCTTGAATGACTGCGCAGAACTCAGTAAATGCATATGCTAATGGTCACATGGCTCTTGAACAAACCTAACGTAAGTGGCAAATTCTTTTTCTACAGAAAATTGCCACTGCTCCCATACTAGATTTCAACTTCAGCAGAGAACTTGCTCTTGAATTTCCTTACAGACCAAATGTTTTGCCATTTCAGAAGACTATCTTGATTAAACTTTTGTATGAGATACTGATAATGTAAGTTACACAATTCAAATACACAGCTCCCACAATCAGATGGAAGCTGTTGTAGCCAGCAGGAGGTACCACTGCCTGCAGGGGTTCATGCTCTGCTCCATGAAACAGCACCTTCTTTCAAGCTTATGTTCTTCAGCCTTAGAGAGTATGAATAAGGTTTATGCCTAGGGGAATACTTATTTCAGAAAGCTGCGAGAAGCTTCTACTGTATTGAATGAAGAAGGAATTTCAAACTTTAATAACGTGACTTTTTTGCTTGAATATTCTTATACAATGCAATAGAACCCTTCTGTGAAATGCAAGGCTATATTTCATAGCTGAATATTGCTAAGTATGGACAATACAGTACCCAAGAAGTCCCTTTTGTTGATTTTTTTCAGTCTCTCAGAGCAATATTCAGTTCAACATCTCAGTCATTTTAGATAAACAGATATCGGCTTTGCAATAGGAGATATAAATGAAACACACATCCAGTGCTAAGTTAATCAGACCTCAAAGCCATTTTCTCTAAAGCAAGAAGGGCATAAACACAGTCAGAGGAAATCTCTTATTGTTATTGTCGGCATTGTTTTGGGGAGCAGAGAAAAAACACTTGGCAAGACTGCCATTTGTCATTTCATACTCCTGTTTGAAACATACAATGAGTTCACTGTTTAGGAAGGAGAAAAAGTCAGTTATTAACTCAAGCAGTTTCTATTCAGGAACAGATTATGGGGAATAACAGCCAGTCTGCCAATCTAATTATTGCAAGCAAGGTATTTTCTAGTGTCTGTCTCTTTCTCATCAGCAAGTGTAAAACAGGCATAAAAAGTTCTGTTTCTTGACATGCAATAGGAGACAGTTTCTATCTGAAGTAAGGCTGGTTGTGTCTGCAGTTATTATGAAAGCTTAAAACAGGCACATTGATTGCTGAGATCAAGCAGATATGTTACCCATGACTGGTGCAATGCTCGGAGGCACAGTAATGAAGTGTTTTGGCTGAGGTATACTGTTCTTTGTCTGCTGACATTACACAAACAGAAGTGGAAAAGTTCTTGACAGAAACAATACAGTGTAGAAGTGACGTGTCCCTCCATGTCCCAGCTGTGAGAGAGGGGAATGCACAGCTAGAACTAGCATGTGGGACAAAACAGCATGCGAAAGGGTGGGCGGAATTAATAGATAGGTAAGGTATGGTATTTGGTTCACTGAAGCAGCCTATATTTGAAATCTGGTTTCTGGAAAGGTATGACATTTCTGTGATATACCTGGTTTCTTTTATGGCCATTTTCCTCATCTGACAGCATTCTTCCAAGATACTGCCATTAAACAGTGCAATATTTTCATCCTGAGGTGATGTCTGACTTGGCCATGTACCTCTGTTTCTCCTTAAGATATCCTGGGAATTGTATGACTGCATACATTTATTTCACTTCATTTTTATGAAGAAAACAGTCAAAAAGGTGTTCAGAAAGAAACAAAAAATTTTGTATCTTTAAATCTGGTGTTTTTGCCTGTATAAGGTAGATACAGCCTGCAGCTGGCTGTGTTTCCTGGTCTATGTATGTAGTCTCCAGCAATAGCCTGCCTGCACACCTCTGTGGGTAATGATCCTGCTCTCCTTGGGTCTCTGGAGGCTCAGAACCCCTGATTAGAGGCCATGGGACCACAAAAAGCTCAAGTGGTGACACCTTAGCTTTGGCAATCTTGCAACCTGTGTTGCAACCACTTGTCTCAATGGCCATCAGCAGAGGAGCAGAAGGTAATGCATCTCAGCTCCCTTGTCAAAGCTCCAGGTGTCAGTGGAAGTTCTCTAAGATGCTTAGCATTGCAAGGTTGAGCAAAGTAGATTGGTATTAGTACACTGGACATGATGCCAGGAGGAAGCTGATTGCCCAGGCTTGGCTGCAGCTCTTCTGGTAAATAGTTCTTCCTGACTCCTGACCTTGCCCAGATGGGTCAGGGAGGGAGACTGTCTTCTTGTAGAGCTAGTTGATACTTTAGTGAGAGACTCAGCACATCAAGGAAGCTGTAAAACCAGATTTTTGCTTTCGGATTCTCCTGATTAAGCTTTTTATTTTTTTTTTTTCTGAAGCCTTTTAAGCAATGTAGGTCGTGAGGAGACAAGTTCCCCAATAATCAGATTCCCCAGAGACTGAACCTAGGAATTAAACACATGGATTAGTGGAGCAGGCTGCTAAGAGAGATGTTAGAAATCATTATTAGTTTTTTTTTTCCTTTTTAGTTATTCTTATTTTTCTCAGAAGATGCTCGTGGATAAAAGTCTGCCTGAAAAACACAGAAGAATCTTCAGTGGGTGGGACTGCAGTGATTGCTTGAAAATACCAGATCTGGTCTAACAAGTAGGATGAACTACCACAACAATAAATCAGTAAATTTTGACAGAAATGATAAATGAACTGTGTTGTGTTTTTTTTGTTGTTGTCTGATTGTTTGTTTTTACTAAAAGTAACACTGTATTTGCATCTATGTCATTGGCTAGGTGTGTGGCACACATATATATAATTAATAGTCCTTTTGCTAAGAAATACTTTGAGGATGCACAACATATAGAAAGTCATATGTTATCAATTGCTCAATAACAGAAAGGGGAAAAATTAGGAGCTCACCTTTTGTGCCCTGCGCTTGTCTGCTCGTTGATTCTGGTGGTAGATACGGCTGAAGTTGGAGACAATTACAGGAACTGGAAGAGCAATGACCAAGACCCCACTCAGGGAGCATATTGAACCAAAAATCTTGCCAGCTATTGTCTTTGGCACCATGTCACCATATCTGGATTAAAGAAAGAAAAAAAAAAAAAGACAAAATCTCTTCTAAATATTGAATTTCAAGATTAATTAATTGAAAAATAGATTTTGCTTCTCTTGCAAATAATACTTGCTGCATGCCCAGTGTTGTGCATCCTATCATCAAACTGTGGATATCTATGTTTTACATGCTGTAGTCTTCCCAGGCTGCCTTTATTGCAATGGAGAGTGAGAGACCTTGCTAAGAAAGAAAATCAGTGTTGAAGTTAAGTCTTTACTCTGTTTATTTGTTGGAAGAACTCATCACTTTCCATTGGCAAGATCATAGGGACACTATTTGGTAAGTTAGATACCAAGCTGAATAATCTGTTGTTTCACTTAAAGTTGATACACTACTTTCACTTATGACGGTTGCACATTTTTGGTACAGGTTATCCAGGAGATTGTGGAATTTCTATCTTTGGAGATTTTCAACACTTGGCCGGACAAAAGCATGGCTGATCTAACCTACTGTTGTTGATAGGCTGCCTTTGAATGGGGGACTGAACTAGCTGAGCCCCAGAAGTCCCATCTACAGTCACAAAAGTCACAAAAGTGACCATGAAAAATTCAACCCACCAAGCAAACAACTAAACAAATTCTAACTGTAATTCCTGTCAGTGCTCAGAATTACTAGGGCTACTACCTTTCTTTGTGATGCTGGGTAGTGTTTGACCTAGCAAGTAAAAACATAGTGCTGCTGAAGTATGTAGGGGCAATCCAGTGACAGCTTATCAAGAGATATCAGCTCCTTACACTCTGTAGAGTGCCATGTTCTGTAAGTATTTAATTACATACTATGGAATTTAATAAAGAGATAAATGACTTTCAAGTACCATTCTGATTTTATCTTTGCTGGATTTTAAGTCATTATTAAGCACTGATTGTGGCATGCGAGTTTAGCATGCTTGTGAGTAGGGAGGTAGCACATTCCCTATTACAAAGGATTTACAAACTGTTAACACAAGAAAAGGTTAGAAACAAAACTGCAGGAGGGGCAGTGTTTGGAAAGTGCTATGGAAAAAAATCTGTCTGCTTAGCAGGAATTGGAAAAATAATAAAGAAGATGACAGCAGCCTTCAAGTCACATGGTCCAAATCCTGCACCTAATCATGAGGAGGGGATAAGTGGATGAGGATATCAGATGATGGAGAATCTGTATGGGCTTAGAGAACACCTTCTAGTAATGAAAGCTCAGCATATGTCAGAGGATATGTATCACTTTGTAGGTGAAGATGAATGGATAGAATTTTTGTAAGATAAGAGTAAGGTGTTTAACATAAATATTCAAATAAGTTGTTATCCAGACAGATATAATATAGATGATCAAGTCTTAGACTATTGACAAAGATCATGTTGTGTAAAATAAATGTTTATTTGCTTTACAAAGCATGCTCAAGTGTAAATATTCACAGGAAAAAATACATTAATATTTCTACTAATACCCCCCCCGCCTGCTCAGAATTTGAATGCGACCGTTTCTGATTTTGTGACATGCAAGATTGAATAAAATACATAATGTAATAGAATCCCTCTTCTAAATTATTAATATAGCTGATCTTAATGACAAGATACATAAAACCGGAAAAATACTAGAAAGAGATCATGCTTTCCTTCTCATAAAGATTTGCATCTCATCTCACATCATAGGCATTTTTGGTGCTTATCTTCCTAAAGCCAGAGCTGACTATCAGCTGTCACAAGTGATGCATGCCCAGGTCTTCCCTTTGAGCAGAGAAGTGGATAAATGACCTTTCAAGGTCCCTTTGACAAATGGGGTCCCCGACACTTTTTTTTTCAGGCAGAGTGGTGAGGAGAGTGGTGGGCATGGGGCCAGCGTGGCGAGCTTAGGGGAGACGTCCTAGGCTCTAATCACTGATAATCATTGCTGGTTTAGTACTTGTTATTGTTATACATCAGCCTTTTAGATACAATCTAAGTATTTTCTTAAATTGAATCAGCAGAAAACTATTTAAAAGGCACTATATAGTTACACACACCTGACACAACCAGATCTTGAAATCTAAAATTTACGTGAGTGCAGCACTACTGGAACAGATCTCTTAAACTAGATTCCTAAATCTATATTTAGATGCCTATCCCAGTTCGATGCCTTGAAATGCTTATTTTCTGAACCTTCATAAGCTCATATTGTCACCTGTGGCTGCTGTGGACAGGAGGCATTGCTGGCTCTAATTAATTTGGTTTGAAGTTGCTGAGGGATATAGTTCATCCTGTTGATAATGTGACACTATAATTATGTGAACCAAGTGCAGACTGATGCTTTAGTAGTGGTGACAGGAACTATTAGCTGATCCATCTCTAACATTTCAGTATTTATGTGGGGACCTACTCAAGGAGATGCCTTTTTACAGTATTTCAGTGCTATGGAGTGAAGTAAGAATATAAGGATTGTTTGATACATGAAGGTATTATGCAGTGTTTTTCTTGCCTTCTGGGCAAAATGACAGGTAGATGGATATACTGCTTATTTTAAAATAACTTGCTTTTGATTATTTTTCTACTTCAGCTTGAATAAGTTGTAATACGGTGACATTTTCCAAAGGTAATGTTGCTTGTCCACTGTTTAGTGCTAATAATATCTTTCACATCATTAATAACTCTTACATAACTAGTTTTTCTCATGTTGATAAACACTGTGTTGGAGATGTTGAAATAAATTTATGGTCAGAAAAAATTACTTCCAAGAAATTAGCTTTCCTGCACAGGCCAAGAAAAATATTTGCTCTCCTTTTGGACAGTGACACAGATTTTAGTCTTGTGTAGGCATGCTCAGAATTGTTAATGAACTTCCTCCTGGATTTTACATTACAGTTAGTTATACCTCATATCACTGAATGCTACCAGTGGAAGTGGGTGACATAAAGTGAAGGCAAAATTTCTTCCTTTACCCCACCTGCAGTGGCTTTATTCCTTATAAAGTCTAAACTAAGAAAGAATACAATTTCATTTTCAGATGGCAGGGTAGTCTTCTGGTGTTTGTATTTCAAAGTGGAAAAATTATACTTGATCTCTAAAACAAATTCAAAACTCTGCAGAAAGTCTGATTTTTTCAGTCATGGAGACACAACAAATATGGAGTCTTATTAAGCAATTTTCAGAGTCACTCTTCAAAAGGGAACAGTTTCAAGGTTTTATCTAGTGCTACCCTGCTTGTTTCACTGCTTTTCAGACTGGAAATGCAAATATATTCTCCTCTACATGCTTTTTTCCCTAGTTGCAGTCTTTGCATAGTTTTGTATATAGTCTGTTCCACATATGTCTATTATTGTGGGCAAAGCTCAAGTCAGTCCTAGGGCATTTATGATTTGTACTGACAATCTGATTTTGTAACGTCAAAAATGTCATCCCAATAATATATGCTCTGGATGACTGAAGAAAAAGAAATGTTGTACCGGTCCCTGTTATCAGTCAGGTGGATTCTACTTCATTAGCCAAAAGGGAAGGGAAAAGGCTATGACAAACTAGAAGTGTCAATCAAGTTTTACCAAATCACAAGTCAGAAACTACATGATCAAACTAATGCCTAGGTTTCTCTAGACATAGTTCAGACAGGTCAGACGTGCTATTGCTTGCAGTCCATGGACATCTATCTACTCACCAAGTGACATCATTCAGGAACGAATGGATTTAAAGGCATGTGTGTTTGTCTCACTTGTTTGCATTCAAGAGGTGACAGACCACTTCTGCATATTTGACACCTTAATGCAAGACGAGAGAGGAAGCCAGTGGATTCCTTCATTTTGCAATTACTGGATCTTTCAGAGTACTGTTTGAGTAACATGGGCATGATTTAGCACTTTGCATGACAGATTTGGTGGCATGAAATGAGCCTGAATCAGACACAAAAGGCTGAGGTGTTGTAGGATCTTGGGAAACCCGAATATATTTGGGTTTATGAATGCCCAACCTTTAATCTAAGCACTGCCACTGCAGAGTTTACCTGTGGTCACCCACCTACCGGAGCAACACTGCTTTTCTAACAGATGAGTGGAATATATGTGATGTATCATACCCATAATTCAAGAAATCTCAGACAACAGAGGCTGTATTTGTGGCATCATCAGCTATTTATCTCATTCCTGAATCCAATGAAGACTGGGTTTTGATGGCTCTAAGATTGAATATTTCATAAGTCAAAGGTATGAATTATTACTGAAATGAGTCATACTTTTTAGCTATTTTTCCTTAATGTGAGCAGAGAAGGTCTTTTCTTTAACAATCTTAAGAAATGAGAGGAACAATGTTGCTTATTTAACTTCTGTTTGTTTGAACATAAGAGTAATCTTTTTTTTTTTCTCCAAGATAAAAATAAGTGTATTTTGGAGGATAAAATAAGTAATCACAGAAATTGTAATTTAGCAATATTACTGTGTTTGACAAATCAGAAATTCATATTTGGAAGAGCTTACTTTGGATAGAAACATCCCCCCCAGGTGACCTCTACACTAAAACTGTGAAACTGTAGGACATATATAGTAGAAATAAATCCAGTATGCATATTTTCACAAAGATCAAATAGTTTTGTCTGATACTGACAGACACAGTTAAGGAAAAAATTGTCAGTATTAAAAACGAACCTAGCTTGCAATAACGTTTTCTGACATTAGAGGGCATAAACGCCATTAAAAATAAATGTAAATGTAAAAATATCTTAAAATGCATGTTACAAATACATGTGCCCTCTCCCACCCCCTTCGAATTAATTTACATTCTTTAAAAAAATATTACATTGATTGAGGTCTGTTGTCTGCTCCCATACATCTGCTGAAACGGAAAGCTAGTAACATTTTTGTTTTCAAACATGTGAAACATGTCAGAAAATAATGGAGTTGTAAAATAAACAAAAAGCCATTAAAATTAACTTGCTAATGTTTATTTTAAAGGAAATTGAATTTTTGACCAGTGAACAAAGAAAATGGTATTAAATCCATGGAAACAAAATCTTTGTAGAAGCCACCATGGAAAATCTTTTCATGCGTGGGAGACAAATCATATTTCCCAGTGGATTTAGCATGTCATCCAGGCAGAATTCAAGCTTCTTGCCCTGGAGCTGATTAATGGAATGGTTCCCTGCCTTTCCAGGACAAGGTCTACTCTCCCATCCTCCAGCTGATTGCCTGCTCTGGGCAGAGTGAATGCTTTACCCACCTGTGTGGGATGATGATGGACCTGCTGCCCTCCCACCTGCTGCCCTCCTGCCTCCTGCCTCCTGCCTGGGTTAATGGCCTTTCCTGTACAGGCAGAGTCCCAAGAGGCTGCTTTGGTGAGACTCTTCAGTGAAGGTTATACAGCTGCTCATCGGCCCATGCGTTTAAGGAGCCAGCCACCTAACTGGGCATGTGCTTATGTGCCAGCACATAAGGGGAGAAAGGCAAGAAAAGCAATTCCCAACCTCTCTGACACCAGCAGTAATCATGATGAATCTGAAGCCTTATGTAGGTCTTAAAACAGCCTTATGATTTTAGAAAGGTAATATCTAATAATACAAAACATTGCCACTAGTGTGAGATGCAGAACATTACATAGATTATTCCAAATTTTATTCCAGCCTGGGGAGACTTTGCGTAGATTGCAAAAAATCTTCCAGGTTGTTCTCACTGCTGTTCTCACTCCTCCCTTCTGGGGTCCACAAAGTTCCCCCAAGCTGGCCAGAATGATTGTTCGTGGATGATGAAAACCACGTCTCGAGAGTAGCAGATCTGCCTGGGCTTTCCATCCTGCAGTGCAAGACAGTAAACCAACTGCCCCTACACCTGGCTGAGTTACCAGTTTCTGAAATAAAAATTTCTAACAAAATGCAGATTTCTATTTTTTCTTCCCCATGTGCACCACGGCTTTCATCCAAGAAGCATAGACAGATTTGTATAGCTGGGCTTTAGTACTTAGAGGTCAAAAAAAGGAACTTTTGCATGGAAAACTTGAATCACTTGCCCAAGGAAACACTCCTGGTTTCTTGCAGTCAAGACAGAAATCCAGATAACCAATTTCCTTCTGTTTTCATTTACCATAAAATATTAAATCCAGAAAGGTAAAAAATATCTTTTTTGTCACCTCTCCTTCACTCCATAGGAAAAGGTAATATCCTAACTGTTCCTGAGCTGCTGCAAAGCATCAGAGAAGTATGATGTGTGGGTCATGTTGTATACAGGCTATTTAAACTACCAGAGCCATAACTCAGCAGATTCCTAACAGCTGCATTGCAGTTACACAGACAAACTACTGAGGTGGCATTTTGTTTTGTTTTGTTTTTCCCAGATTTTAGAGGCAAAAATGAGCATGTTTGTTTTTATGAAAAAGAGAATATTTCTGAATGGATCAGACAGTTTATGCATAAGAAAAGCAACATGGCAGAAAAACTGTTCTTGATGCAAAAGTTGCAAGCTGCTTTTCCTAGTGTTACCTAAATCATGGGGGTTCTCACCATGCACTAGCCACCAACCACATTCATAGGTGAAAATGGGCATTTTATAGAGTTTGCAGGCAAAGGAAGCTTCACACAACCTTTCACATGGCAGCGGGCTTTGTGGCAGGTGAGGTGCCTTCACCCTGCGTGACCCCCAGCAGCACCTGTGCCTTCTCTGACAAAAACTGAGAGTGAGACTGGGACAGTCACTGCTGAGGGTCTCTGCACACTGCAGCAGGCATTGCCTTGCGTTCCCAACCCCCTTTTGGGCTTTTTAAAAGAATGATGTAATGCCATGGCCTGTTATGAAGGACCTCAGAATTGAGGCTTCCAGCACCAGCTCCTGTGCTGGAAGATGCTTACCTGCTGAGAGATCTGCCCTGTATTGCATGTGATTTTATGTTTAGTACAGCAGATGAAGGACTGTCCATCAGCATCCATCAGCTGGACTGTCACACACTCCACAAAGGAGGAGGGACTGGTTAAGTCCTACCTTTGTGCTATCATGGATGTGTGAATAAAATGATCTTGATAAACTTTGCATTAAGGCTAGCTCTAGGACTAAGCAGATAGACACGCTGTAAAGGAGCAAATATCAGTTAACCACTTTAACTTTGAGACCAGTTAAAAAAAGACCATCAGTGAAGAATAAAGACTACCCATTTTGAGAGCAGAAAAGGAAGTGCTATGAATAAAGCAATATTACAGAGATGTCAAATTATATCTGACAATTGCAAAATGGTGTCCTTGTCTAAGGAGGGTACTGTAAATTGTTATAAAGCTGTTCCCTAGAGCTTCGAAGCTGCTTGGTGACTAAATGCTGGCAAGTTGACACTAATTAGTCATTTATTTTAACTTTACATCCAACAACAGATAATTTAAATTGCTACTGGTAATAAGCTTAAGTGGAATTTCTAAATAAGCATTTCAACTGTGTTGCCTTAAGGATTCAATCTGTACATTTACAGTTTGAAAAATATATAAGTTGATGTTTAGGATCTAATTCTATTTTTAAAACACTGCTGTATGTGACTGTGAAATGATCCAGGGCTAGACATGGAAGAATTAGACAGAGGTAGGTAAAAATATCTTAATTTCTTAAAAGTGTCTTTAGCCCTTAAAAACACTATATCTAATTAACATAGAATTCACTTATTACTTTGTTGTATTACATCAGAATTTCGAGTCTTTAAGATACCATGGTAATAAGCAGAGACAAAATGCTTGGCTGGATAATAATTCATAAGATGGTACAAATAATTACAGGAAGAATATACTTCCTCTCTGTCCCTCAGAGACTTTCTATTTTCTAGGGCCTGATATAGACAGTCAATTTTTTCATTCTATTTTATGTGAAGCCAAAAGTAACTTAAGGGAAGAAAAAAAGAGGTAATTTGATCTTTGCTGCTGTAGTTCTGACTTACTTCCCTAAAAGAAAATGTCCCAAGGTCTTTGCTCCTAAAAATCAATGACTTGTATTACTTACTTAGCCAGGACCTAATTTTTCAACAGTTCCTTCTTTCAGTGCACGTGCCCACACACAAACAGATACATACAGGATGAACTGACCAGCCCTTTCAGGGTTTAGAAACAAACAAAAGAATACCAGTAACAGCCTAGAACAAAGCTTCACCTAGCCTAATATTTGGATTCCAAAATTTAACGCGAAGTAAACTAACAAATAGGGAAAATAATAGGCTAAATAAACATAATATCCTTGAATGCTTTTCCATCCTCCAACTATTTACAAATAACTCAAGAAGTACCAGAACTGTAATTACTTTGTAGTTAGTGATCCTTAGTGGATTGCACTTCTATGGGCTTTATTTTGTACCCTTAAATCCGTGCACATTTTTGGCATTCAAAGCACTGTTTGGCAGTTCCTTGGTCAGTGTCCTTTTGACTGTTCTGGCTGTGGTTCCTTGCTTTGTATGATGCCCTCAACCAGGTCCTTGTACTCAATAAAGCAGCTGGTGCATGATCTCTAGCCACCCTCCTCCTGCTACTTGTGTCTTCATACGTATTTACTTTTATCTCTTTTCTAGCCTGGCAATTCCTACTCTGTTCAGACAGAGTCTACTCCCTATATTTGATCATACCTTTGCCTTTTTCTGGATATTCTCCAATTATTTTGTACTATTTACAATAAAACAAGACCAGAACAGCACACAGTTTTCAAAGAAGAGGTACGGACAAGCTCAAAACAGCTTATTTTTCTGGTGCCAACTTGGACAGTGCACCATGATTATTAACAATGTTAATATGTGATTCCTTGCTATTTCTCTGTCCAAATCTTTACTGGTGGAAGCTGGCAAATTTTGCCTTACTTACCAGATTTTTATCACTGTCAGAGGAAAAGGAGCTGTTAGACTTCTGGCACAGTGTGGGATTTTTGATGACTCTCATGACATAGTCCTTACAAAATAATCGCTGAAATAGCACAGTTCACCAAGCACCTGTGCTAAGTAGAGAAAGCACTCCTAGATTTGTACCACCATTTAGGTTAAAAGAAATGCATCTTTGTCCTGTGAATAACAGTTTTTAGGGTTTTTTTCTTTCTTTGTTTTCCTCCTTTGTTCTTCCAGAAAACCCTTTCTTGGGAGAACTGGACTAAAAAGCAATACAAAGTTAAGAGACAGTGTTTTATATATCATGGAGAAACGAGGACATAGGAACCAGGATGAATGCACACCAATCCCAAATGCTCAGCATTTTAAATAAATTTATACAAATATAATAGAATATAAAGACTTTCCAGCAGTTACTACTTGAGACATTAACTGGAAGCAACAGGAACATCAGGATACAAAAATCTCCATCTTCAAAAGTACCACCGTCTCTAGCCACTCTTCCTATTAAAAGTTAGTGGTGAAAGATGGGCTATGCCTTCAGTTGAGGGTCTGGCCATAGTGAAAAAAGACTGAATAAAGAACCCATGGTACAGGTGGTAAATGAGAGCAATGTGACATTTATTGACTATGATAAGGCTGGCTGTAAAGAGAGTCCAGCTGCAGGCTCCATTGCTTCCCAGCAGGATGGACAAGGGTTTGACATTTCCTTCCTGGGAAACGATTCCAAAGGCAGCTGCTAAATATCACTGATCTCCCACACCTGGCCTTGGTTTGTGGATGCTCTCTGTTCCTTCAGACACCTCAGGAATGTGTGGAAGACGACAAAACTGCACATTTCTGCATTCTTCTAGGAACTCATTCTTTAGTGACAAGAATCAGGATTGAGCTGTGAAGCACAGATCTCAGTGCATATTCAAATGCAGCTTTCTGGAGCCCAGAGGTATGTTCTGATGTGCCACCTTGCTCCAGTGGATGGGAGAATTTTCCTTTCAGCATTGTGATTAGCTACATTCTGGGTCCAGTGCTCATCCCAGAAATATTGCTGAAAATTTTATGTAATTAATTTCTCCTACGTATTTTCTTTTTGTTGCAATATTTGTGCTAAATAGCAGGGAAGTCAAAACAAAGCTTTGATCTGCCAATCCATTCCTGAATTTCTCTTGAGTATATATTAGCCAACAGGTCAAACTGCTCCAAGTATAAATAACATTAACACTAGAAAAGTGCTGTGGAAGTTTGCAAGGACAGCTGAGCCTTTTTTTGTGACAGCTGCTGGGCACAGCACTGAGATCAGTGAGCTGATTTCACGGGGGAATCAAATCCAGCTGCTCCCATGTTCAAGTAAAACTCTGACTGACACAGGTTTTAGCCACTGCTGGCTCTAACGCTGTTCAGGACTCCAAGAGGCAGATCAAGATCTAGGCATGATTTCCAGCAAATTCGGAACTCCTTGTTCTGCTTTTTTTCAGCAAAGTACTAAACAAAGTCCCCAGTATGCACTGCAGGTTTATCTTCTGGCACACCTTCCAACTTAAAAACATTCTGGTTTTTTGTCCACATTATTTAGGTAACACTGGAGTTTAATATATGAAAATACTGATAGTAAAAATATTTTAAAAGTGGTTTTGAAATAACAGAATTATTTCCTTCCCTTTAAAAATAATCAGGACTTCCCATCCTCCCAACTTACTATTACTTGTTTTGCTTCAAATATTTTCACCTCATTTGAAAATAGGCTATTGTGTCATGTTCAGCACTAGCCGATTAAGCCAGGCTGATTTTTTGTTTGCCAACACAACCACCAATGGATCAGCGTTATTTTTACATTCCTTTAGGCAAAGCTGAAAAATACAAACCAGCTTGTGTCAGTGTGACACTGCTACTGGCCTAACTCTCTAGGGATCTCTGCCAAATATTGAATACTTCAGTTAATTCTTCTCTAATGCTAACTGTAAATCTGTTAAACCAAGAGTAAAAACTACTTTAGTGTATTTTTATACACACACACATATGTATATTTAGATACATATACACACTTAGGAAAGACTAAGAACTTAACCTTTAAGGTAATAACAATACCTTTGTACAACTTCTGTGCCCTAGAAGATTTATCACAGTCCAGATCTTAGCGTCCCTTTCTAGCTAGTAGTCAAGAGGGTAATTTTCCTGAGAACATACACTGTTATTTTGCCTCTGAAATTCAGCTCCTTCCTCTTTCATGACATTTTTAATGTCTGTCTGTTTAGAATACATTTGAGAAAACACATCCGTGGAAGTTACTACCTGCACCAGGCTAATATAGTATTTTTTTCCCTTGGTATAATTATCTTTATTTGCTCTTTTCCAATTTTCACGGATTTCTGAGCTTATTCAGGTAAGTCCAGGAAAAATGAAACAATTCACATACTTCAAGTTTAGCAAACAAAGCCTGTTCTGAGTTCACTCAAGGGTCCTCACAAATCAACTTTTCATCAAATTACCCCAAAACTTGAAAGAAGGAGGGGATGCTATAGAATTCAATCCTCTTAAAGTTTTGTGATAATTATTTACAGCTGAGCACAGTTATTTCCTCTGTCTTGAAAAGAAATCAAAAGCCTGTGAGAGCTGCCCTGCCCAAGGACAGCTTAACCCTCACCCTCCCAGCTGCCAGGCACTGCCTCTGCAGGCTGTAAAAGCTTGGTATTGCTTAGTTTATACTATTTAAATAGAGAAATTTGTAATCATTGCACATGGGAAGTATTGAACCGATGGTTAGGAGACTAAGTCCTCTTTTGTGCAGAGTGGAATTGGAATGCTTAACCACACTGGGTTTGAGTCTTGACATGACTTTGAATGGGTAGCTTTGGATATGGAAATGTAGCAGCATGTTAGAAAGAGTAGAAATGGGTTTGCCTGCCTCTGACAGTTTTGACAGTGCATTTGGTAACGTGACTTCTTGTGTGCTGGTAACTGGACTCAAGCCACCAATTAATCTCTAAATATTAGCACACTGCAATGACATGGTAATGACTCTGTCACTACTAAAACCATTCCTATTTGAATTCATGTCCCATAACAGAGAGGTTCTGTTTCTCACTACCAATCCTCTCAGTCATTCAGATACAAAGCTTCATAATGCTGACCAAAACCGGTAGTAAAGAAATAAATTTTTCATGGGTTTCCTCTGTTTTTAAATTTTTCTCCCTCTCTGTTGTGTACATTTAAACACTTCGTGCCAGAGCCCTTTCAAAGTCTAACTTGTTAGAAACCACTGATAACCCTTGAATTTGCACATGGTTCCCTCAGAAATGAGCTTCTGGACCACTACATATCATTTCCATCACATTTTAAATGGAAACTCTAAAGTTGCAGTGCTCATTAAAAATTCTGGAGCTTTGTGGAAAATTTGCCAGATGCCCAGTGGTAAAAGCAAGGATTTTGGAGGTCATGTGAGGCTTCTCTGCTCAGAGATGGGAGTAGAGATACCACACAAGTGTACTCAAGAAATCACGCTATAGGAAACACTGGAAAGGGATTTTCTCAATCTCTTTCTATGCAGCCTGTGTTTCATAAAATGCTTAAATATTCAGCAAGCCAAGCCTGAAATCTGTTACTGTTTGAAGTGAACAATCAAACCATAGCTACAAGAAGTCTTGTATTTTTTTTAACTAATTACTTTTAATTTTTCTAATTACAATATAGAGAAAATACCCACTAACAGAAAGTAAAGCTTTTGGAGACTGGAGCTTTCATGGAGGGTCAAATCCCTCATGTAGAAAATCTTTTTGATCCCAGCTCTCTCACAGTGGTTTGACTGCACTAAACACCGAGGCTGGCATTCAGGGGGAGCACCTGCACCTACTTCCCTACCCTTTGGAAGAAAAGCCATATCTTATCCTTTCCCGTTTTCCAATTTTTAAAGACACGTGTTTCATTTAAGATGATGATTCCATACGTATTTCTGGAGGATGTAGCCCTCCTTGTAGCATGGATCTGGATTCTGTGAGGGAATAAGTATTCCATCCCACAGCACTGCTTTGGCTTTTCTCCCACCAATTGGCTTACACTAACCTTCACCAGAGGGCAGACTCCATTTTTAGGTGTCTAATTCTCCCGTCATCATTTGGCACAGCCTATGTGCAAATCGTTATGCCTAATAATTAGATACTGCAGTGCTCAGGGTTGTGACACGAGACTTTCAGAATCATTAATATTACACCTCCTCTGTAATTCTTTCCCCTTCTGAAGGTTGCGTGTCATGCTCAGAGAAATGCTGTGGTATGTCAGACATCGATGGGGAAGCACTGTAAAACTTGCGTGATTTTCAGTAATGGTTTCTGTGCTGCACATAAGGGCTCCTTCTGCTTATCAGCCAAGCAGTGAATTCCCCAAACCAGTGATTCCTGAACATTTTCAACCACACACCAGCTTTCTTTGAACTACTATGAACCTTCAGAATCACATTGTTAATTGAAAGCACTATAAAAGCAATACTGTTGATCATTTATCCTGGCCTTGCAGGCTGTGTTTTTGGAAGCCTTGATGTAAACAGTATCTAAGCAAGTAAAGCTCCTCCTGACCAGCACTCTGACCATAGCTAAAAGATTATTTCCTGAGCCACTCTCTTTAGCTTGACCTCAAGGTCCACAACAGCATCAAAGAATAATCTCACAGTCCCTGCCTGTCTCCACTTCAAGTATAACTATGTATTTGATGTATTTATCTTTCTGTTTGTCAAAATACATCAGGAACTCTAACCAATATACTCATATTTAACCAACCCTCACACTTAATTTTGCCTGTGCCATTGACGGAAAATTTTGTCCTTGGATTTTGAATTTCTACTCAACCTTTTGCTTCAAACTGTGTTTCTTTTATCTCTACAACAACAGGCACAATTTAATGAGGACTGCTAAACCCTCTCCTTTTTATGCATTTTCAATTAGCTTTGCTTCTCACTGAGTATAAATCTCTTTTTAGAGACCTTTATATAGCAAATCTTCAGTCCTCTTCTGCTGTCAGGTTTGTTGTTTTCAGTGTGCTGAACGCTGATTGCCTTCATTTTCTTCTTGACTTTCTTACTGTAGGTATTGTTTGTGCCCATGTTATAACTGCACAGCTTTGGGCATGTGGCAGGCATCCTGGGAGAAGAGTCAGTACTGCAGTCCTAGTGCAAAAAGATTATATATCTCACAGCACTGCTTTTCCATGAACTAGACTGGGGTTGCCTGACAATTGCGCCCTTGGTCCCCACTGATTTTCAGCTCTGTACCAAAGTTGTACATCTAGGGAATGGGTAAAGAAATGACTTGCTGGCTTTGAGCTGTTACATGGTACAAGAGGTAGAGGAGTGACAAGTAGGACTGCATGTCACTGCTCTGGATGCTGTGTCATGATGCACACACTTAGCTCCAGAAGTGACTTCTACTCTCCTGTGGCAGATAGGAGTTGCTGTCTCATGATTGCAAGGACTCTTAAACTGACTTTTAGCCGTGAGGTTTCACATAAAGGGTCATTGTAGTTTGAAAATCAGAGATGTTCAATTTTTTCAAGACTAATTTTTTTTTGAAAGTTGTATTTTCAAGTGAAGTATAACTTCTGAGGAGAACTGGGTTCTAGTCTCTCCACTTGCAGCTATAGTTTTCTTTACTCCAGTAGGGCTTCTTTTATGAGTATCCATTCTCAGCTGTAAGTATCTGATGTTCATGGTCTGGCTCACAACCTGTATCTGATTGCAGAAGAGACCCTGCCAATGCTGGTGTTAATGCTTTTTGTTGTGATGACAAGGCACGTTACTTAATGACATAATCTGTATAATTCCTATTAATTTATCTACTGCAAGAGATCTCCCCATTTTCTCCCATCCCTTTTCAGAATATGCTTTGCTCCCACATATGTACTAGTCCCTTGCATCCCACTTAACTCCAGCTGGTACCACACTAGAAGTTCTCTCAGTTGGTAGCTTGATTTCCCTCATGGCTGCAGTTGCAAGCACCCTTCTTACAGGAAGGGCATGGACCTACTCCACTACCACATCCAAAATGCACAGTAGTGGGACCAAGCATTCTCATCTTTTTAATTTCCATACTTACAATTTTCATAGAAAGAGTAAAAATATTTCAAGCATCTGAAACTGAATAATCATGTGGTCTCATTACTGTGCCTTCTGTAGTATTTGCTGGCTTTTCTTTTGGTGCATTTTAGATCATTCTTCACCCTGCTGCTAAACCTAGACTGTGAGACCTCAGTTACTTGTGCGGGAGAGCATAGACCAGTTCTGGGTGTAAGACAGCTAAAAACCCACTAAATCATTTTTTCATTGCTATCAAAGTAGGGCAAATTTTGGTTGGAAATATTAGGAGAGTTTTCCTTTCTTTTTACTCCAGAATGTGCTACTACAAGCTCATATGTCAGGTAGCAGTTCAAGCCCTCTCTCTACCCCTTTCTTTCTTAAATGTGTTCATCAGTATTAACCACTAAATGCATTTGCCTTAGGAGCTGGGAGATCTCTACTTTCTATTACCAACCTTACGTCTTTAATAAGTAGGCACACAGGTACACCACTGCTCTTTTCCTCTTCAGAAAGAGTGGGAAGGAATAGGAAAAAAACTACAGGAGGTAAACTCTCGCAAGAAAGAAAAGAAAGACCAAATTAATAGAAACTTTTTAGGGACTTAAGGAGCAATTCCTGTCTGTGCCAATAATTAGAACACAGCTGAGCAGTGTTGTTTCCTTCTGATTTTATATTACTCCACTTGGTTTTTCCCCTCCTTTCTGCAGCCTAAAAAAGTTCCATCTGTCTGGTAATCTCTGATCCTCACAGTCATAAGAACTATGTTCCAGTTTTTCAACCTCAAATTTCAGTTTGTAGGATCACGTCCTACAGGCTTTGGGATCCTGCCTTCCTATAAATCTGTGTCGCCATATGTATAACATGAGCAACTTGATATAGTTGAAAGTGTCCCTGCTTATTACAAGGGGTTGGATTAGATGACCTTTGTAGGTCCCTTCCACCCCAGCTATTCTGTGATTCTATGAGGCTAACCTCACAGAGAAAGTGAAGAACAAAGGGGACAAGGAAAGAGAAGAAAGAGATGCCCAGAGACGTGGTTCCTCAGGAATTATTATAGACATGTCTCTGAGGACAGCCATACATGTTGTCTTTCTGCTTGATGATTCAGTTCTGTGAAGGTTAGGTGAGGCAACAAAATGATGTGTTGGTAATCTCAGAGGGTGGGCAGAAGAGACGTGCAACCCAGTGGCATTGCCTCCAGCGCGTTTGCTACTTGGTGCTGCTAGTACCCAACAGGGAGAAGGGCACTGTTTCTTCTCTGAGGAGAGAATGGTCTGTGGGTCTCAGTGGACAGTACGGGCCACATTTCAGGGTGCGGTTGCTGGTGACTGGAAGACAGCGACAGCTCATGTGCATCCATTCTGTCCTTACATGATAATTATACAACTATTACAGATGAGTGATCAAACAAAAGCAGTTAGATTTCCAGAAATACAGAGTTCATCAAAATGGAGGAATGAAATAGTGGTGCCAAATGCCTGTAAGTGCAAGTATTCACTGCAGTAAGGGGACTAAGCCCTAAATAGTGCTGGAGAAATGCTAAAGACAATCAAACCTTCATGACAGTTGAAGTAATTAATGCATTTTAGCTTGTAGCTAAGGGATTGAGCAGATTTACTTAATCCTTAAAAACCCCTCCACCTTAAGTACTTTATAAACCTATGTAACATTATTACTTGAAAAATAAAGCAGAACGCGACGTAAACCAACAAGTGTAATAAATATCGTTGTTCTTCCAAAAATCTTTTGGACATGTCAGATGTAATTACATTGATACTTATTTTATTCTATTCCCATAAAAGGGATGAATTTATGGAGGTCATGTACTGCATTATATCTAGCCCTTTTTACTCAGCTGAGCTGTTATGCAAGAAATGCATTAGGGCTACAGGGTAGCTTTTGCCAAAAGCCAAATGGCACCATAAAAAAAGGATACTTAGGAGGGGAGACTTCATTAAAATATTTTTCTCTTCCTTTTACAAACAAATAATTTTGCTTTGTTGGAGTAAAAATCCTGTTGTTACACAGTCATGAATGCTATTTTTGGTATCCTAGTCTCTCAAGGTCTCAGGGTAGCAGTCATGGAAGTCTAACACAATCAAAAAAGATTGTGTTAGACTTCTTATATAAAGAATGACATAAAACCCCATTTCAGATCCCATCTGCAGTGTTTTAGGAGGGCAAGAGCACCTTAAGAAGAAAGAGTGGGGTATCTTCCCAGCTGAAGACACTATAAAGGTAATTGTGTGTGCCCTTACATGTACTGTCTGATCTTATTCACTGAATTACAAGGAGTAGGATTAGACCCCATAGTACTCTTTCAAATTGGCAGGAGGTGGATTAGGGCTAAAACTACTGATAACAACCTGTTTTCTTCAAAAACAGTCTGCACATGAGTTTTAAGGATTTAAATGCGAAGATGTTTGTAAGCACTACAAGAAACTGCTTCCAAGTTTAAATTTTCTAGGAGGATAATTCCATAATGACCAGTAAGTAATTACAAGCTTGTGTAATGAGTGTTCTTTAAGCTCTGGAGATACAATATGCATTGGCTTCTAATATAAAAATGTCATTTATTAAGTAGAGTTTTGACATCAATGTGACAGGGAACCTAAACTAGGGGTCTTTAATGACGACCACTTTCAAGGTGGTGAAACTAAAAGTTTTACTGTGACATGGCACTATATGAACACTGTAGACTAAATTCTAACCTCATTTACACCAATGAATCCCCAATGGAACCAATGGGCCAGTACAACAAAAAAAGGGGTAGTGAATTTCAGCCTGAAAGCCAATCTCTGTCATCTGGAGGCATTCAAGTAAGATAGCAAATAAGTTCCCTATTGTTGATGATGAGGATTTATTACTGTTGCAATGCTAATAAGGTATACTTAGAGTAAGGCAGTGCCTATGTTCCAAAAACCTTAGCAGAGCTTATAGAGACGGGAGATGAAGCCAAAATGGAGAAAAGCCTGAATAGGAGTTAAAGTACATATTGTTGCTTATACAGTTTTTGACAGCATTGTTTTCTGATGGGAATGATACTTTCTGTAGTAAGAACGGTGGGACACGTGATGTATGGTTCTATAGACCTTCTCATGGATTCACCTCCCCTCCCTCTGGAAAGCTAGCTGAGGAATCTAAATTGGAGAGATTTCAATTCTCAATGCATAGTTGAGCCATTTCCAAAGACTTCATGGTAACTTCTTTCTCATCATTATCTGAAAGCCTGGGTAAACTCAGGAGCTTTAACTATGGAGAGCTAAAAAGCAGAAGAGATGAATCTCAGCCTATGCATTCACGGTCTTAGAAGCAATGTTCAAGAGGCTCAGAGACCAAGGTGGTGCTCTTCAGAAGTTCCTCAGACTCCCCTTCCAGTTTTCAAGATCAAAAATGTTTCTTCTCAACAGATAAGTAAATACTCAGGGAAATAAAACTTGTCTTTTCCCCTGAGATGCACAGAATTCTTCAGTTCTTTTTTTCTCCTTATTTGACTGTGCTTACCTGTCAGTGCATGCATACTCCAGCTTGTGTAAATACATGTATATTAATCACCTTTGGCCAGACATTTAGAGACTCTAATAAATAATAGATTTACTTTTTATTAAAAAGTCTGCTAGTTGTGATTGAAGTATACAATGGCTGGTGTTAGAAATGATACTTCTGACTTTGTTTTTGGTTTACAGTTGAGGTTGATTGGTCATTTTCAGTCTAAAGATTTCTACTTCTTTTTTATTGCAAATTTTATTACTACTCTGCCTTAAGCAATGGAATATATACTTCAACATTTTGTGTATTCGATCTATTAAGATACACATGCTCTTTTCCCTTTTCCATTCATTTTATATGCTCACATGTTTTTATGATACTACTCTAAAGGATTATCTGTAAATCAGATCATGCTCAAGTTTTATATTAGTATGCGCTAAATATTATGGAGAAACTGTTCAAACCTGTTTAACATACCAGACTGGAAACACTTTTCTGTGAGGCATCTTACTGGGCATTTCATAGGTCTCTAATAGCCATTAGCCTGAATAAACAACCACAACTCACACAAAGCAGCTTAATCCAGGACTGGATTGCTTACTGAGGCAGAAAAAATACTATTGTTTCTGTAAGCAAAGTCAACAGAAAATTATATATGTCAGAAATGTGTTGTCCAGAAATTGAAGTATTTTATTTTTATTCCTCTACTTGTCAAAATAATACTTAAAAAGAATAAAATACAAAGCACTGCTTCACTGGCAAGAGCAGCCTGTATGCTCATCAGTGCTCAACTCAAATTATTTCCTCTAGCAAACAATGCTTTAGTGAAAAGCAATGCCACTTCTTAAGCATTTGGAACAATTATTCTAGGCAGAAGATATTATGCAATGGAATTTCTTTCATGATCTGGGATGCTAATCTCTTATAACTGCTACTCGTTTTATAAAAAAGACCCAGAGCCAGCCCTTGAGAAAAGGAAAAATGATACGAGCTGAAAGACACCAAATGAGGCTGCTGGAGCTCTTCAATGGCTTCTTGTCATATCCAGTGGGAATAAAGATGTGCTGACCATGTTCATGTAAGGAATGGCACAATGACTGTTGGGGCCTGCAGGGTCTGCAAACTAGAACTCTGCAGAAAGTAAGGCTACAAGCTGCGTTGGTTTGTGTATCCCTTGGATACAGGCACATTGCTAATGTATCTTCAGGCTACTAAATCCAGGCAGCATTTTCACCAGAAAGTCATAAAAAGCACCCAAGCTGAAGAGAAAGAATGGGATAAGGGAGAGGACAGAGTTCTATTCCAACCTCTGCCAGTGGCTTACTATGTGAAATGGGACATGCTTCTTTAGGTCACATTTGTGCTGTCCATTGTGGCATGTAAGAAAATGGAAACAAACCACCCAACAGCAGCTCGATGAGGCATTTTAACAGGTAATGTGAATGTGCTATCAAACTCCTTCTCTTTTACTCAATCAGAATTTTGTCAGCAGAAGGAATACTAAGGAAAACGAGAGCCTGCTGCTGAGTATGGAACTGATTGTCAAAGGACAAGGAAAAGACTGAGATACTCAATGTCTTCTTTACTGCGTTTTTTACTGGAAAAAGTGCCTTTGCAGAGAAGAGCCTGCATGTGTTGATGGGCAAGCTGAAGAGGAATCAGCAATACATTCTTCCTTATCACATATAGAGCTCCATCACCAGGATTTTAGACTTCAGCATGTGTAACATTTTTATGGACCTCTATTCAGCAAATGTGAGATTGTTTCTGGTGTGTTGTATTATGTCTGATTTTGGACTTTCCATTGCAAGGGATACATTGGTAAACTGGCAAAGGACCACCATGTCTAGGCTGTGGAGTCTTTGCCCTGGGATATATTTGGAATTTGACTGGACAGGGTATGAACAGTGTGACCTAACTTCAAAGTTAGCCCTGTTTCAGGCAGGTTGGACCAGACAAATTCTAGCAATATTTTTTCTACAATTCTATGATTCCATAATAAGCCAGCAGCTCTTAACAGCACGTGGACTTTCAGCACTCTCCTTAGGTTGAAGTATCATAAGATATGTGGTCTGAATATAAGCCTTTGCACTTCTATTTCCCCTCCATTTTTTGACCTCTGTCGTACTTTGAATTGCTGCAAGGTATGAGGTACCTAATCCCCAGGGAAAGATTGTTTTGTATTTCTAGAGTGAACATAGAGCACCTAGTTATGCCTGCTGGAGATACTGCACAAATAGTAATAAAAACTCTCTAAGACTGCAAAAAAGTGAAACTTTGTCCTGGAAAATCTAACCCTACCCAACACAAGGCAGGTAATGTGACCACTTAGCATCAATATTATATCTTCCCTTTTGCTCGGTGTCATTATCAATTTACCCCTTCCCCAAAAAAGATAAGACAACTCATTGTCTAGCAGTCAGAGGCTACTGAAATACTGATTGGGCTAATAGCATTTGTGAATTGTTACTCTGTTTTTCTCTTACTCCAGGATAACTGATATAAATGTGAGTGTTCACAGAGACACGAACAAAAAATAGACCAGAAATTTGCTGTAGAAGAGAGGGCTAGATTCTTTTTAGACTCATTCAGAATGACTAAAAGTGTTGGCTAAGTAACAGCTTGCCAAATATTTCTGAACTCCTTTTCTCTTTGCTGCTTCCATGCCCCTGAGAACAAAGCTCAGAGATCAATACCCACATGCAGGGTGGCCTTACAGAAAATCTCTGGATTTTGAAAGAAGAGAAAATCTGAAAGAAGAACTGAAAACAGTCCAATTCATTTCACACAAAAGTTAGACCTGGAAGACAGGAGAACAGCCATGGCCATCTCCACTGGCTCTGAAGCCTGCCTTAACTGGAAAGCACCAAAGGTTTTCAACACCTTATCTGATGATAACCACTCATCACAAAAACCCTGCTACTACCCGCTCAGCAATGAATGAACTCTCACTAAATAGCACAGACAGATGCTTAAACTCTCACCTACTATCACAAATAAACCAGCAGAAATAGTTTCCATACCTGCCCATGAGCTGACACTTCCCAGTTTGGCCTCAGGCTTGGATGGGGCACAGATTTTTTTTCTTTTTTGGTCATCTTTTCCCAAAACTTGCTCCCTGTCCTGGCTTCCTGTTGATTCTCATCAGAAGGTTGGACTAAATTTCTAAATTTTCAAAACCCGCCTGCTGAGGAATTGCATGCCCTGTGCTAATCGTTGCCTCTGATAACATTTATGGTCTTCTGAAACAATGGATCAACAACAGGCTGGTGTGTGCAGGCAACAAAACTTGCAGAGGATAATGGACATTATCATGCCCTCTTCTGCACAAGGTAAGAATATCCACATTACTCTAAAAGCTTTCAGAACAAAAGATAACACTTAGCTTATTTTGTCTCAATAATTTATTTACACATGCACGAGACATGCACTTGTCCCTTATCAAATAAATACGTACAAACTCAAGCAAATAAACAGAAACAAGCAGTTTTATCTCTGGGATCGGGAGGGAGAGATATAGTTATTGTTCTTCCTGTTTCAGAAAACCAGAGGGACACCCAAAGTCTGTGAAAATAAGAATTATTCAGTATCAAGACAGAAGCAAAAGAGAGAGAGAGAAAGAAAGATAATATATATGTAATATGAATCAGGGATTTCAGCTAGATTTTCAAATCCCAAAATGTGTTTGCATGGCTGGAGGAAATAAGTATTTTCTTTTGACTGATAAACTGAACTAACTTGACGTGAAAGCATGTATTTCTTTGAAAGAAAAACATGGACACTGAAGCGTCACTCTGAAGAGACCTAGGCTCTCATGGCATCCAGTCAAACATGTAATTTGCTGATGAATAAGCTCATTTAGAAGACCTGTTTTCTTTTTTTTTGACACTGTGCTTTTCTGCCCATGAGTAGGTATTTCTTACTCTTTTTTGCACTACAAACCTTAGATATGTGAGAGGCTGACCAAAAAGTCTGTACAGGTGCTTCCATAATTTCTTTCAACCAGGATTGTTGCTTGGGAAAAATGGGATTATAAAACAATTTGGACTTTCTATTACCTTGTGACACGGAGGGTGACAAAATTAATAGTTCACCCCCTTCCTTCCAAAAGCCATTACCAGACAGGGATCTTTAAGGCTCAGGAGGTATAAACTGCTTGCAGTTTGACACTGAGCAGACCCCAGGTTGACACCACACTGGCCCCTTTCTCTGCTCTTCCTTTCTTTTGGGCCATTGTAGTCCTCTCCATCCAAGTGCTACCATCATTTTCTGCGTACTTTCTATTAAAAGAAGAATGCTCTATTGTTCCTTTTTAATGACTCTTCAGATGACAAAGGTTCATTCACCTGCCTTTGTGAGGCATCTCAGTTCTGCAGAGATCCAGGTCAATACCCAGTGCTACTCCAGTCTGCGCTGGCAAGACTTGCAGCCCACCTGGGTGTGTATACATTTGAGGAACAGGGGTCACAGCCTACACGGTGTTATACACTGTATAACAGGAGGCTGTGATTCCTTCCTCTGGCTATGGAAAATGGTGCTGGGATGACTCAATTATCTTTCTGCTTTTGCCGAAAACATTTTGAGAATATGAAAAAAGAAAAAAGAAGTAGTAGGAGTTGATCAGATCTGAGCTGTGTCCCTGAACCTCTTCATCTTTCCTTTCTTCAGTAACTCAAGGCTGTATTTGACTGCACTTGTTTTGTCTATATCTGAGTGTTTTCTGTTTTATGCCTGGTTGATTGCCTACCTAAGCACTGCTGAAAGCATGTTTTTCTCTGTGAAAGGAATGCGTATGTTTGCCTGCCTGCTTGAACCAGGAACTATTTCTATGTGGAAAAAGAACAATTGTTGTTGAATTGCAAACAGGTGCTTCTTCCTGAAAATTGTTTTTCTGGTAGACAACAGATGAGGTTCACTGAGGTGGATGCAAGGATGTATAATATGTATTTACCTGCTCTAGTCGTTTCATTTTTTTTTTTTGAGGGTAAAGAGGGAAGGGGTTGTTTGATCACTCTTAGGGTTAGAAGACATGAACTTGTGAATGGAGGATTCTGGATCATTCCATAATCTCAGTTACAAATTATCCCCCTTTTTCTTTTTTTTTTTTTTTTTCTGGATAAAAAAAAAGTCTCACCAAGAAAAGTGAGGTTACAGATGCTTTCCATGGCTGCAGCTTCCCACAGCTGACTTTTATCCCCAAAGGCCTTGAATGTGTTATGTGTCAGAGTCAATTTAAAGAAACTTTTTTTTCCTTTAATTTGGAGTAAAATAGGTCTATGAGTCTACCATCAGAGCTGCATCAGAGGCACTGTATTCCTTCTAGCTTTTTCTTATGTTTTTACCATGTGTGGAGATACGAAATAAAAAGTTCCAGCACTCCTTCCTAAAGGCACATACTGAACAGAATATTTTTTTTTGTCTGCAAAACACTGCCAAGAAAATGGAAAACAACAAGGAGAAGCAACATAACCTGTGTTACTGTAGAAGCTTAAATCATGGCTGAAACGAAAACCTTCTCAATCATGTATGTACTTAAAAAACCCTATTCCAAGGAAAGAAAATAAGCAAATCCGTGGAACTAGGAGTCATATCATAATATTTAAAAAACTTAAAAAATCCACTATATAGCCTTCCATGTAAATTCTGTAAATAAATTGTACATAAAACCAATACAAAATATAGGGTTGGTCTTAAGAAAATCTGAAAATTTATACCCTGTAACTAAGCTCTTATCTGGTAAACAGCTGGCCTTTTCTCAACTTTCTTATCTCTCCTTTTCCCTAATATACCACTGATCTCAATATACACATTTCCTAAACCTGTTCTCTATTCCTTCCACACTGCTTTGTGTCACTGTGAAATTAAAGCTATGAAATGTACATTTAGACTGTGCACTGACCTTTTTCAAGTGGTCTTGGCTGGATTTTATTTTTACAAAATCAAACGTAGAACACCAACTTTGGAGAATCTTTTGAGCAGGAGGTGATAGGGCAAACCTTGATCCTAACCAGAACTTTGGGCTGCCACCTTGTGGGATTCTGCAACAGTTCTTCCTTTACCCTTATTTGCATGTATGCCCAAATTGCTCTGTTCACTCATTCAAAATTTGACCTTTACTGCATTCTGCCAGGAGAACGTCTGAAATTTGTCCAGAGTAAATCACAGACAATTCTCTGAAATTACATTTATAAGAATAAAACACCTCTCCAAACACTTTTCAGGTGTTAATAGCAAAGGCCTCAACTTCTGGACACTGAGAGATCATGTCTGCTTTGCCTGGCCATGTTTGCATAGTGTTTCCTTGAAGAATCAGTGTTCAGCAATTCCGTTTCAGTCACAGGTGACATAATGCCATTTGTTAATATCGTGCCAGCTTCTGATGGCTAGTCAGACCCGTTCCTCGCCTTTTTGGTGTATTGATTTCTATGTCTGCTTCTTAAATTAACTTTTTTTTTTTTCTATTCCCCATTTGAACCTATTTTGAATACTTTATGTAGATATTTTGGTATTATTACATTTAGTCCTCAGCCAGCATTTTCCATGGATAATTCAATCTCCTGGATTAGAAAGAAGAAAGTTTCCCTTTTGTTATGTGAAGTTAGTCAGAATATGTAAAACTCATTTTCTTAACTGGTACAGAGGCTTTACCTATTTATAGGGCAATATTTTTAACTGTAATAAATAGGTCATTCAGTAAGTGAAGCATTTTTTTGTCTATGAACATTTTCCTGGAACAAATGGCAGGTGGGACAGAAACTCCAGGTCATCTTATCTTTCTGACAGTCTTTAAAATGCTCTGGTAAGATCCAGACTCTTCACTGTCACCAGCTAGGGAATTTTTGTTGTGAGCCGAAAAAACTTTTTCTGTGTGAAATTTAATGATCCCTACTCTGAGTTCTATTTTAGTTATTTCTCTCACTTTTTGCTGATACTGTGGAAGGAAATGTAACATACTTTCAATCCCAGGTTTACAGATGTCTGAAGCTGCAGCTCAGTTCCTGGAAGAGAGCTGTTACATACTATTGTTTTGGATAAAATGTCATTTTGATGTAAATTGAATTACTCAATTTCCTTTTTGCTCCCTCAAAATAACATTATTTTCTTCTGTCCACCGCTATTTCACCTTTTATTTTTCTTTATAAGAACAGATATCAAACCAATTAATGTTGTTATATTTGGAATGAATATGCCATAGTTCTACCTAAGCAGCAGAATATTGTGACGCATACCTTGGACATTTAACACCTGAAGCAGCCCTCACTCTTAGGAAGCAAAAATTAACAAACCATATTAAAAATAAATAAATGCCACAAGGTATTCTACAGCATACAGTGCCTCGCCAATCTAGCAGAGTCTTCTCTCTATCCCCCTACAGCATCCAACATCTAACTCCTCTCATGGCCCTAAAGCTCAGCCCTGGAGAACTCTTAAAGGCCCTATTTATAGTCTATGTATACTGGGTTTTAATTTTTGGAAGATATGTAGACTTAATTTTCAGCCCATATGCTATGTTACCTGGCTTGGGGGTGTGGGGAGTGGAAAAATCCAACAAAAATGAGGACACTAATCTTTGTTAGCTTTAGAATCACATCCATGCAGTTTCTTTCAAGCCTCCTCTAGTTTTTGTAAATGTTCATCTGAAATCTTCCCAGTTATTAGCATGTCATCCAGATAACAGACAACACCATTTACCCCCTGCCTTACTTAGCTCATTATTCTTTGAAACACAGCAGGTGCTTTTTCTGTTCATACCTAAATAGCCCCTTATGTATGTTTGTCATCAGATTTTTTTTTTTTTTTTTTTTAATACTAGCTGCAAAGCCACCTGCTGACACTCTTGGGAGAAGCCTTGTTTGGTTAGCTCCTCTCCACTCAGCACTTTGCAAATAACTCTTCTGCTCTAGAAATCACGTATTGTCCAGTCTGAGCTGGTGATTTCAGATTTCTGACAAGCTTTTCTCTACTGTCGTCCACCCTCCCCCCCCTCGAAATATACTTTGCTCAGCCCATTCACTGATATCCAGGGGAAGAAACAGACTCATTTCCAATGCACCAAGCTGCTTTTCCAAAAGCTTGCAGGGCTGATGGCATAGGTGTCCTCCAGAGAAATGCAGAGATGATTTTGTCACTTGCAGACAACACGGCGGTTATACCTGTTAGTAAATCATGTCTGTAATGAACACAACTTTAGTTTGAATTTTCCTACCCTGGTACACAGCTGATTAGGCTACATTCCACTATAATTTAAGCTCAGGGAAACAGTTTCTGCACACCACTTTCAGTTCTGATTACCTTCACTGTCAACAAAGTATATTTGTAAATTACAGTGACAGGCAGACCTACCTGCTAAGCATTATTTGTCCTTACACTACCATGATACAGTGTGCTATATATGTTTGTTTTCTACTGTGCATAGCCAGTGCTCAGTTATCCAAGGCCAGTTTATTTATTTGACAGATTAACTGTGCCACAGATGCAGAGACGATGGGGGAGGCCAGATCAGTTCTGGCAGGATTATTCATGCAGTTCTGTGCAGTTATTGATACATTAGTCTCACGGGTGCACAGTGACCCAGGCAGCAAGGTACAAAAGATCATAGATACCTCCAGCCTGCTCCAGCATGGGTAGGTCAACCTGTAAACCCAACCAGGCACAATATGGTCAAAGCAGACCCACTTGGATCAGGTGGGGGATGACTCCATGATGTGTTTAAGGGCTGCTTAATCAGATTGAGTAGCATGGCATGAAGTTGCCAGACAGCTTGGGTCTGGTCCTTGGCAAAAGATCATAAACCCTCAGAAAGCCGTGGAGCTTAATGCAGAGGAACTCAAATAGTCCCACAAAAATCAGTTCAGGATGAACAGGAAATATTAGCTCAAACTGAGGACTCACCATGCCAACCTTGTAATCACAGCCAACTTAGTGCACTGGGATGTTCCACTTTTGGTCTATTCCTCAGGTTCCCTGATACCCACTGTGCTCCAGTCCCTACACACAAGTACCCTTCAGACACAGCAGCTTCAGGAGCGATGGTCCTGTCTTGGGCTGTAATTCGTGAGGCACTTTGGTGGAGACAGAGTGAGCTGACTCAGAGAATGGGCTGAGGTTCAATCGTTTGATTTTCTGAGTTAGTTTAAACCAGATTACTTAATAATTTGGTCCACAATTGCCCATATACTTCTGCCAGCCTAATTGAGGCAGTGATATGAAGGTGGGAGAGAACATCTGGGGTGAGAGGAGTACAGTTTTGTGCAGATTTAAAGTGCTTGCAGAATTATGAAGGTACTTCCAGGCATCAAACTGATTTTGAGAGTCTTTTCCAAAAGGCTGTTGAATCGGCCAGTAGCAGAAAGCATTTTTGGGCTTGACAAATACCAGAACACTTTAGCCCTCTAAGTGATTTCCAGGGTAAAACTATTGTCCTGTAAAAAAAATAACTTTTGTATAATGTAACCTTCCATACTATTTGTACAAAAATACGGCCAAAGCTTGATTCTCTTTCAAAATGCTTCCTATGTGCATCACATATAGTCCCTTTTACCCAATGCAAACAATTTTTGCTTTCTGTTATTATTTCAAGATCCAATCCTTTGCCAGTTTTCTGTTTTGTGTTTTGCCATATGCAGGGGAGTTTGAAAGTAAGTAACCCACTAATTTTCATTAAAACAGGTTTAGAATATGGATTTATTTCCTTAGGATACAAGACAATTACTCTCAACAGCCAGGGCAACTAACAGAGAGGAGGAATTCATTCTCCCTTGCTGCAGGAATTGTAAATTATAACTGAAATTAAAGACTAAGTCTTGATCACACACTTTTTATATCCTTGCTCTACAAGAGAAGAGCAAACCCTTGACATTTAAAGCAGAGCTGAAATTGGGAAGCTGAAATTGTTTTGTTCCAGTTCTAAGTGCCTTTCTATGCAGTTACTCTCCTTGGTCCAGTGGAATCACTTAAGGAGAATTTTATAGATGTACTCCCAAAACCTGTTATCCTTCCTAACTCCCATATGAAGATTTTAAATACTGCTAGAATGAAAATCTCCTAAATTTAGAGAAAAAAATTATTGTAAGGAGGTTGAAAAATGTAGGAATTATAGATTTGACCTAGATCTCATTTACAGTGGTAAAAATCAAGAAGTATTCTGATTTCTGCAATGTATGACAGTTAAGGAGCTGGAAGTGGAGGGAGGAATGTAGCTGTCTGCCTCATGATTCTTTTTATCTGGCTACATTATATAATCCCAAGCAAGAACAAAGCTATGAGCTATATTTATTAATGACAAATCTGAGTCAGTACTTTCTTACACTGCAAAAGAGGTGGTGCACTGATCTAAATCCACAGCAAAATCAGATTCAGGTCTCTCTTTGTCATTTGAAACACTGTTCAATACGGTCCTGAGATTTCTCACCTTCCTTCAGCACAATAATTAAAGGATGCCGAAGGATGCTGATTGCTGATGCCTGTTGCAGACTAAACTAGACAGGCGTGATTTGGAAGTGAAAAACTAGAAGAACTGAGTGGCAAAGAGTCAGTAACAGTGCTGAGGGGTAAAAAAACAAACCACCAAACAAAAAACCCCACAGAACAAATATTAAAAAAATGAGGTAAGGAGCTGAAAATAGAGCAGACAATCAATGATGGCTGGGCAGGAAAAGAATCTTGATAAAATAGAAAGAGATGGGGTGAGTTTCATCATGTAAAAAAGTATGTGTATGTGAAATAGATGCATAGTGGGAGTTAGAAGTTTGAGCCATTTTACAAAATGTTTTCTGAACCTATATGGTGAGTATATCTTTAAGGAAATACAGTATCATTGCTTATATTGTCATACAGTCTCCTTTTGGGTAGATCAAAGGAATCTGCACTTGATTTTTAAACTAAAATTTTGTCTTGGCGCAGAACCACTTATTAAAGATCGGTGTTAATGTCACAGTTGAAGAGTCAGGAAAGTTATTCTCTCTGCTGCTCATGACCTCCTGTCTATGCAGCATGAATAAAACAAGTTAGGGGAGAACATATCCATCTACACATTCCTTATTTCTCTCTCTAAAGGAAATTACCTGGAAGACTCTGAAATCTACAATGGGCTGCCTGAAGTATGACAAAAGATAGATTTCAGTTGTCATTATTAGATAGTATGCATACAAAATAAAAAGGATGAATATCTGTATTGCCTAAGTAAACCCCTAGGCCCATTATCTTTAGCAATCACACACAAGTTCAGGTGATTGTAGACCTTTTAACCCCGATAGCAAATGGCTGAAACCACCATTTCTTTGTTTTTTTTTAATATATGCTCCAGTTAGTGAACATTTAATATATGTTTTCAAAAGACAGCGCCATTATCGATTCATTACAGAAATTGTTAAGAGAAAAAAATCCAAAAATGTCTACCCGAGAAGTCAGCATAGTTACATGCCACATGTAAGTGAAGTGCCTTTATTTCGACATTACTAGAAAAGTTAGCTGTGCTCTATGTAAGGTCAGATCACAGTAACTGTTTAAAGCTAATCTTCAGGAATCATAATGAAGTTTAAAGGGAGTGCAGTGGCAGCATACACTTAACAGGCAAGGCTTATTTTTAGAAAATGGAGCTGACGGGATGCTCAGCCTCTACGGAAGTAATTTATTGCACTGATAGTTTAATAGAAAATGGCTAACAAATTAATGGTTATGCTCTCACTAAAAGGTACATACAAAAATCATGTTTAAAATATAGGGACTGCTGATTTTTTTTCATATACCCAGAAACAAAACTTCTCAATACTTCTGTGTGACATGGTAAGACACCAGCTCTCTGCTCATCACCAGTTACACCTGCACAAGAACAATGCCATTATGAGCTTTCCCATTTCAAACTGAGGACCAATGAATGGTTTCAGACTAATTGCTTCTAGACTTTTTTCTCTTTTGAGAAGTTTCAAGTTGTGACAGTTCTAAACTGCAGGAACCATTTTTAGAAGCCCTTCATTATAAAACTATGGCATCTGTGAACCTAGTGGTTCATTATATTTTAAAACATTCAGAAACAAAGGGAAAAAAAGCCGGTATGTGAAATTTAAAATGGTCTGGTTACCATG
>NW_009919911.1:0-7103 GCF_000696875.1 Nestor notabilis | reverse complement strand
ATATATATATATATACACACACATATATATACATATGCATTATCATTCCCAGGGGAAAAAAAGTAATCCATCGATCAGGGCAGATGTTATTTTTTATTTCTTAACTTAAATGTGTTATTTTGGAACACCTCTTCCTTCCAGCAAAATAGATCACATTCAGAAACATGTTAAGCATTATAAAGTAACCACATTTTCTGGCAAAATATTAAAAAAAAGTAACTATGTGAAATGAGTACAGTGCATTCCAGTATATATACAAAAAAGGAAAGTATTCCCTATGAAATCTAGGGAATCTGGGGAGTTCATTTAATTGTGCAGTAACACTACAAATTATGATGGAAAATACTATGGTCTATAAAAACACAGTGTAACTGCAACTAAAAGCTATGGAGATAGCTCTTAGATAAATAAAGGAGATATTATTAGAAGTATGACAAAGGAAAGTTCAGCCAGTTCCTATTTACTTGATAAAATTAAAAGCCAGTGCATCTCATTCAAGCTTGAGTAGTTCCACACTTTTCATGAAGTTGTGGTACAATAAAGATCAGGAAGTATAACTCACTGCACACCATGCTTTTGAAAATCCACTGACAGTAGCAAAAATGCTGAACAACATAAAATATTATTCTTTTTTAAATATCTCTTTTTTGACTAAACAGAAAGAAAACGAAAGCTCACCCTGAAACAGTGGATGGAACAGTGTTACAGATCTGTAGGATGCCCATCTAATTATTGACATAAATTGCTGCATGAATTAAAGCAGTAATGATTGTAGGAACAACGCAGAGAAAAGAGACATCCTCAAGAAGACAGGAGCCTGTTATTATTTCATGTACTACTTGCTGCTTGAAACAGTACCGCTGAAACACTCCTTGACAGCTGTGATACACCTTTTCAGAAACAATCCTTCCTCTATCCTTAATAAGTACTTATACAAAGGAAGAAGAACTCTCAGGAACAGTCAATCTGTTCCTTAGCTAGCATGACAAATGGTGCTCTCACTAGACTCTCACTAGACTCATACACTTCTAATTTGCTGAAGCCAACATGGACTGCAGAGTTAAAAATGGGAGCTGAATATTGCTCCTCGGTAAGTGCTTTTTAAGTCTTTCTTCTTAATTGCCTATCCTATTTTATATTTCATTAGTTCATAAGCACACTTCATTTTTCATGCAGCTTGGTTTTGAAGCATAGCTGAAAAGCACTTTTGTTATTGAAATCCAAGAAGTGCATCAAGTCACTTCCCATAGAATGCCTTAGTATTTGGAATATTTTGGTTATGAAGGTCATGTCTTATTGTACTTTGGTTACGTTCTTGGTTTATTTCCTTTTCAAGTGATTTTATAAATTGTTAAAGGATCTGTGAATGACAGCCTTGCTTTCTCTTGCTGTTTACAGAACAGGTATAAATGTGCACTTCTTTGCTGCAGCCTTATGCTGAAATGTCTTACCCAAGGATGGGTACTAACCAAAGACACATGCATATTTCACATAACTTTTCAAATATTAGTATTTATTAATACCTGCTGCCAACATCACAAGGAGACCATTATCTTTAACCAACACTGAAAATAAAGTAGCTGATAAATCGATGTATTTCAGCAAATAACAATCATAACATTGATACTAAAAAAATATTGATATTAATTTCATTAAAAAACTTTAATGCTTAAAATAAATATTTAAATACTTACATGTTTGGTATAATTTAATTACTGTTGTCCTGTGCTTAGGTTCTCTATCACTCCCCAAACCTATGAGCAGTATAGTGTTCATGCTGAAATGTTATTTAATTTAGTTTCTCAGAGCCCATGTATCCTACTACCTGTTTTTTAAAACCTATTCAGTTTGCAGATAAATGTTAACAACTTTCTCCACCCCACCCCCTTCATTCTCATCAGATAGGAATGGCTTAGACACCTTATTTTCTTTCTTCTTTTCTTTCAGGGGTGGGAAGAGGGTCAGGCAGGGTGAAGTGCTGCCAATGGAATGTTAACCTCTAGTAGCTGCTACTTTAATGAGCTACAGCAGAAGAAATGAGGTATCCTGAAAATTGTTACATTCCTTTATGCCTTTTTCAATTTGCTGAGACAAGAATGATGTTGGCATACAGCACAGTCCTGTTCTAAGGTTCTTGCTAAATGGTAGGGTCTTCTGTTCCTGGGACAGTTTTATCTACTTACTCTGCTTATAGTGCTTCCCTAGTGAAAAACGTCCTTTCTTCCTCTGCTTCCAGAGAAATCAGCCTGAAACTACCTGCAAAAAAAAATAAAAAAAAAAAAAAAATCCACTTTCCTAAGTCTTTTATCCTCTGCCTCTGTATTATATAGCCTTTTTCATCAGAGAAGGAGCTGTCACTGGCAAGTTGGAGGAGCACTGCCTATGGGCCACACTTGCTTCAGATGAAGGTTACACTGAAGCTCTGCAAACCTAACTTCTGGCATGTTTGGTAGGCTCACGTTTGTAGAGTCTTTGCTAGTAGATCTAAGGAAAGGGAAGATGTTAAATGATGAAAGGAACCCAGCAAGATACTTCAAGTGATACCAGTGTTAGACTTCCGTCTTATCATGAAAATGTGCCAAATCTGAGAAGTGCTTTATTGCTCACTTACTTCCTCCAGGCTTTAAATACTTTAGTCAATATGAAACTTGGACATCTATGCTTAATTTATTGTCCTGATACTGGAAATTGAGCTTTATTATGGATAATGAAACAGTTACAGCTAAGTATGCTTGGTTTTGCTAACCAGAGGTTACAGGGTCCTTGGTACTGTCAAAGCCCTGAGGGCACTACTGGCCTTTCTTGCCTCCTCCTACCCTGCCATGGCCTAGGATCCCCCTAGGGCTGTCAACCATTGTCCCAGTGATGCCACAACATGGCTGGTCTCCAGCTCCCCCCAGCCCTGCCCAGCCATGGGCCCTGCCAAGCTGCGTCCACATCCTGGCCTTGCTTTGGTCCATCCGCACCCCCATGGAGGTGCTTAATGCCTGGGGTTGGGGCTGCTCCTTGTGCTGCTCTGGTCTGCCCTCTCCCTCAGAGCAGAAACCTCCAGCCAGAGCTTGTCCAGTGGTCTTAGTGGACCCTGCCCAGCTACCCTTGGAAGCCCCTGACATTCCCACTGGGAAGGATAAGTTACACGTATATGTAACTTTTAAGTTTGGCAGACAAAGTACTGAAAATATGGAGTAAGCAAAGTAGTGAACATGAAACATCCACAGTTATCGCACATGACACTGGCTCAGAAGACCGATTTTGGTCTTGCTCACCTCTGGCAATCACATTTTACAATGGCCCTACATCCTCACAAGAACAGGTTTGCAGGTACGCCTGTATGTCATCTGCAAAGAATGGGTAGTAAAAGTTAAAGATCTTCCACTGAACAGCTGTTGTGAACTCTTGAGTTGCTATAAAATATTTCTACAAGAAGCTGATCATGCTTTACAGAGAAATAACAGAGAAATGACTATACGTGGAAGATAAAATTAAATGATGTGGTATTCCTATCATCGTATGTTTCTGAAAAGACCATAATTTGAGAGGTGATGAAATTGGCACTATATTTTCATTGATTTGCTGTATCTGTTCTGGTTCTGAGTGCTGTGCAGAAAATATCTTTTAACAAAGATTATAAAATGTCTATCTGTCATCGCTGAAGTTGGTTTGCACCCACTCTACGGACCTATACTAGCCAACAAGAGCATCAAAATCATTAGAGGCATTTTAATTAAGAATTACTAAGAACTTAATTTCTCAGCAGTTTCTTGGAATTTCATGTTTAAATTTTCAAAATAGTAAATTCTGTATTTTGTCTACTAGCCCCCTGAATCCAAAGCGTTTCGTTTGAAAAAAAATCCATACAATTCTGACATATTTTTTTGCCTATGCTTCTTCTCAAAACAATGATTAATAATAGTATTATTAATTACTTCTCTTCTGTGCCTAAGAAGGCATTCCCTTGATTGAAACGCATTCCCTTGATTGAAACACATTCCTATGTATTCTAAGAATTCTGAGGAAAACCAGTTATGTTTAAAATTTATTGGAAGTATTTTAAATTCCTGCCCTGTTTCTAATGATGAAAAACTGCAGCGTTACACATTGTGACAAAGACATAGGATGAAGGATAATTACAAAATGTGTTGCTACCATTCATGTGTGGAAACTTCTAGTCTGGAAAAATGTATGCTCTTAGACAGTAAAAGAGACACCAGTTAAAGGGATAACCTTGATGCGCAGAAAAATTCTGATCACATCTACTTCTTCACCAGGTATTCATCTGAGAATGCCCCTGTGCACTACACTTTTTTATTCTGTTTGGGTTTTTGCTTTTTAGCACAATGATACTTTTTTAAGAAGAAATACCCTAAAGGTCAAATTATTGTTGAAAATTAATTCTTAGCTAATATATTCTTAAGTAGGTGGAAGTTATGCATCTTTTATTATACATGTCCTGAATTCTTTGCTAAACTGTGCATTTTACATGGTCAAGGAAACATTTCATTTACTTGGCTAACATTCATGTATGAATATTTAGATGGTTTAAAAGATGTATGTGTAAAATTAATGCAGCTATGATACTTCACTTGAAATTGCACTTGTTTTTTGTAGTTCATTACACAATCCACAAAGCGATAACTTATGAAAGAATATTCACTTAAGGTACACAAATCTTTTAAGCAAAAATAGACCCACTGTTATCTAGAAAAAATAAACTCAAACCCCAGTAACTCATCCAAAGAAACAAATCAATTTTCAGATAAACATTTTTTTTTGCATAAAAAGCTGCTGGAAATCAAGAATTTTTTCAGTTATTCCCATGAAAACATTTTGTAAGTAAAAACCATTTTGATCAAATAGTAAAGAATGCCACCAAAACAAAAAGTATCATACTTGATCTACAATGAAGCAAGATTTTTGAATTATGTGCTGTCCATGTCTTAGACCACAGCAGGCTAGAACACGGTTTTTCTTTCCTCATTTGTATCATGCTTAAGATTATTTCACTCATCTTTGCTTATCCCTAGTTATAAGATCAGCCACTGCTTCTTGTATTTCAGTGGTGGTACCAGCATTAATGGTGAGTTGCTCTCACAACAGCTTCTCATATTCTTCCATGATCTACCACGTATGTATCTTTCCTGCCAGGGTGTAACTGAACTGTCTGTCAGAACTGTCTGTTTCTGCTATTCCAACCTCAAAGGATGGTAAGGAGAGAAAGAGAGAGAGAAAAACGTGAGGAAAAATCCACACAGTAGTTGGAATTGTAACAAAGAATTTTTTCAATATTTACTATTTCTTTCACTCGTCTCTGTGTGCAGAGCCAACATGCTTACTTCCTGCAGCAAAGGTGCAGACAGCTACATGACTTGATATGACACATGCAGTACCACTGAAGTCACTAAGAACACTCAGTAGTTAAAATTAATATGAGTAAACTTTTGAGGGACCAAAGGAATTTATAGTAACCTATTCTAAGCAGGGATATTCTTTACTGATCAAATGACCCTTTCTAATTCCCTACCTAAATATTAAACAGACAAGAATGTCCTTATAATACAGTTCCCAGGGAGAAAAATTTAGTATTATCCCCCTCTTGGTGAGACTTAGAAGCTAAAAGGTTCAAAATAGGAACTTGGGTGGTTGAGGCTAGTCCTTGGAAGAAGTTTCTTTTCGCATCAACTGCAGAGGGACCCTAGGGAGACCAGACTTTGTAAAAAAACACATGCATTGTTCAGAACCACTGGGCTCAATAGCTTAGGTGGTTTACAGGCTGATTGATTCATCTGGAACAAGTTACTGAATCACAATTACTGCTTATTTCCCTATGACCTTTTCTTACAGTTAGAGCAATTCAGAGAGGCCTCCGCAAATTTGGGAGTTGTGTTATTCCTACCAGGTCTCTGTCAACAGAACGTTTTTAAACTACAGAGCAGCATACAATTATAGCTTATTCCATCTGCCTTCCTCTTTGCTTTGGAAGATATTTTGAGAAATAAATCTTTTAAAGATCCTATATGAAACAATCTGTTAGTCAGTTAATATAAATAGGAACGGAAATGATATTACTGTAGTATTTTTTTTTAATAGTAGAAGTGTTCCATAAAAACTCCAAATTCCCTGGGTTTTTAACTAATTTTATTTCAGCTTTACTGGCAACAAATTTGCATGCATATACAACACCTTTTCCTCATGCCCTCAAGGAACAAAAGCTGTTAAAAACATTATGAAGAAAGCTTTATGACTTAAATCTGTTGTGTTTCTCCTAGTGTTACACTGGCAAAATACACTATAACAATAAAATTAGTTAATGAGGAGTTTCATCAATTTAGAATAGCATGGTATATCATGTAAAGTAGAGTTCTGCATTGCTGCAGCAACCAAAGCAAAAAATTCAAAGTACATATTTGATCAAGTGTATTTGAAAATAAAAGAAGAGTGGAATAATCATAGTCTGCATCTATCTACCAATTGTTTGGAGTATGAGTTATAACCAGTTGTAACTAAAACCACTGGTGAACTCATATTTTAAACTGAACTGCAGGAGAAGGATGAACAATGGATAGGAGTATGTCATTTAAGAGTAAAAGCTATATCCAGAGAAGAAAGGAATGGGGGAAATAGAGAAGGCAGGAAGTGGAGGGCGGTACTTCAGTGTAGTGGTATAGAATTGCATTAGACAAGAGATTCCAGTCAGTATTCAGTGCAAGATGAAATCCTTTCACTCCTGTCAGTGGGTGCCTTTAGTTTCAGTGTGGTCAGGATTTCTACCCTAATATCAGTATTGAGGCCCATCACTTCTTACTTCAATGTCAAAGTAAATTCTGTGTGTAAGTGGAAATGTCACATTTCCTCAGCTATGCCATATTACGCCTTATGATGGAGCTCTCTCTCCTACTTTTTGTGCAGAAAAAGAACACACTTCTTGTATTTTAAAAGTTTACAGAAGTGATTAGTTTTTAAATTAAAATACTTTAAAAAAAGAACTCTCTGTTTTTTTCATGGGAAGATAACCCTCTTCCACATCCACTTGATTGCTGTTTCCTGGATGTATATTCAGAATGGCGGGCTCTTTGGTCAAAGAATCATAGAATCATAGAATAGTT
>NW_009919910.1:4955-5464 GCF_000696875.1 Nestor notabilis | reverse complement strand
CTGGAGGAGCTTTAAGCTCCCTTCTAACCCACACCATGCCATGGTTCTATGACCCATCACCAATGCCATCACCTCTCTGTCTCCAGGGACGTCTCCTCGGTGGAGCTGCTCATTAAATACCACCAGGGCATCAAGGCTGAGGTGGACGCCCGGGACAAGAACTTCAGCACCTGCATCGAGCTGGGCAAGAAGCTGCTGCAGCGCAAGCACCAGGAGTCACCCGAGGTGAGGGCAGCCGGGGCTGGGGGGTACAGTGGGGACGGTGCCACCAGGGCCACCCCTGACAGTGTCCCCTCACAGATCAAAGCGAAGCTGGTGGAGCTGGTGGAGAAGAGGAAAGCCATGATGGAAATGTGGGAGCAGCGCCGGGACCAGCTGCTGTTGCGTGAGTGCGATGGTGGTGCTGGGGTGATGGTGATGTGGTGATAGTGATGGGGATGTGGTGGGCACAGGGATGTGGTGATAGGGATGGGGATGGGGTGGGCACCGGGATGTTGTGGCCGGGATGG
>NW_009919910.1:3688-4731 GCF_000696875.1 Nestor notabilis | reverse complement strand
GTGGTGTTGGTGTCGTGATGGGGATGTGGTGGTGTTGGGGATGCACTGGTGGTGGGGATGTGGTGGTGACAGGGATGTGATGGTGGTGATGGTGGTATGATGGTGGTGATGGGGATGCGGTGGTAGTGGTGATGGTGATGATGGTTGATGATGTTGACCATGGTGATGGTGATGCTGGTGGGGCCAAACCTGTGTAAAACCCTCCTGAGACTAAGGGCTTGCTCATAGGATCTGGTAACCAGGCACAGAAGCAGCAGAACTGATCTGCCGGCTGCTCAGGCAGTGTCTGTAAGAGACAGGTCCAAATGAACGTGTTTGACCGAAGGGTCATCATGAAAGATGAAGCTTTTTAAAGTTTCATTGTGCAAATTCAGCTCTGTTGGATCACTGGAATGTGGGAGAGGAAAGGTTCTGTCACTGTGCCAGTGATGTGCCAAGAGTCACATTCAGGGTTCCAGGCTGCTTGTGCAGCACCAAGATGAAATGGTGGGAGGTAAAAGTGTTCCTGTGCTTAGCAGGGATGGAGCACGGAGCTCGCCTCGTGCTCACACCACCACTCTCTTGGCTGATGGTGATGGCGGTGATGTGATGATGATGATGGTGATGGTGGTGGTCACGGTGGGGCAGAGCACTGCTGCCCCTGCCCCGGTGCTGGAGGTGTGTCAGTTGTCCAAGGTGATGGTGGTGGTGGTGATGATGATGGTGGTGATGGTGGCAGGGTCTGAGCGCTCCCATCCCTGGCCCAGTGCTGGAGGTGTGGCAGTTCTCCCAAGTGAGGATGGGTGATGATGGTTGGTGATGATGATGATGGTTGGTGATGATGATGGTGATGGTGGCAGGGTCTGAGCGCTCCCACCCCTTCCGCAGTGCTGGAGGTGTGCCAGTTCTCCTGGGTGATGATGGTTGGTGGTGGTGATGATGATGATGGTGATGATGGTTGGTGGTGATGATGATGATGGTGATGATGGTGGTGGTGGCAGGGTCTGAGCGCTCCCACCCCCTCCGCAGTGCTGGAGGTGTGCCAGTTCTGCTGGGTGAGGACG
>NW_009919910.1:3105-3636 GCF_000696875.1 Nestor notabilis | reverse complement strand
CTCCCACCCCCTCCGCAGTGCTGGAGGTGTGCCAGTTCTCCCGCGACGCCTCGGTGGCCGAGTCGTGGCTCATGGCGCAGGAGCCCTACCTGGCCAGCAGCGACTACGGGCAGACGGTGGACGCGGTGGAGAAGCTGCTCAAGCGCCACGAGGCCTTCGAGAAGTCCTCAGCCACGTGGGAGGAGCGCATCGCCGCGCTGCGGAAGCTGACCACGGTGAGGACGGCTTGGCACAGGGCACGGTCCCCATCCCACGTCCCCACCACCCCCTGACGCCTCTGTCCCCTTCCCCTGCAGCTGGAGCTCCTGGGCGGGCGGACGCTGCGGGAGGGGCTGGCACGGGACGGGACGACGCATTCCGAGGCTCCGGAATACCGCCTGGATCTGGATGGGGAGCTGGAGCCTGGGTAAGAGGTGCTGGCATCATCCCTGGGTGGATGCAGCAGCATCTTGGGCAGACACATGGGTACCATCTGCAGCATCCCTCTTCTCGAAGGGTTTGGTTTGGGAGCAGTAAATCAGTGCAGGGAAA
>NW_009919910.1:2583-2884 GCF_000696875.1 Nestor notabilis | reverse complement strand
GGGCACGAGCACACAGGACACGTCTGCACCCACCACTGATGGACCAGAGCCGGTCAGTTCTCACCTTTAGCTTCCTCCTTCCCCGGCAGCATGGAAAGGTCTCCCTGCATGTCCCATCGTCTCCTGGCAAACCCATCACCGTGTCGTGCCGATGGCTCCTGCACCCCCCTTTGTCCTCACCTTGTTCCTTGCCTTGAGTTGAATAAATGCTAAATCACCCCAAAAGGCCAGGTGGGCCCGTGGGGGCTGCACCTTCCCCTTTCCTTCCCCTTGTTCCTGAGGTCCTGCTCCTCAGGACCAG
>NW_009919910.1:1002-2358 GCF_000696875.1 Nestor notabilis | reverse complement strand
AGGCTGGCACCCATGGGTGGCTCTGGGCTGAGCTGGGTTATGGGTATGGGATGGGCAGATCCCAGCCACCATCCTCTGCTGTTGGAGGGGCTGTGTGCATCCCTGGAGACACCCATGGGGACACCACATGGGCCTGTGGCTTCTGGCTCTGCCCCAGCATGGAGGGGACAACAGGCAAAGCTGCCCATGGACACACAGCAATGGAGCTTCTGGCTCACCTCATGGCATGTGGCACTGGGGTGTTGTCACTCCTTGGGCACCACCACCCCATGGGGATGTCACGCCGTGAGCCAACATCACACCAAGAGATATCATCACTCTATGGGGTATGGTCACCCTGTGGGGAGGTCACCCTGTGAGTTGTCGCCACTCCAAGGAGCATCATCACTGTGTGGGACATTGTCACCCTACAAGACATCAACAACCTGTGGGGCATCACTACTTCACACGCAATCATCACCCCACGGGGCATTGCCACCCTCAGGGCACTGTCACCCCCATGTGCCAACCACCTTGTGCTTGCTGCCACCCGCTCCACTGCTGCCTGCTCTGCCTGCCTGGGGACATGGGTGTCTTCTGCTCCTCCTGCCTGCCTGGGGACAGCATTGCTTTGGGCTGCTCTGCCTGCTTGGGGACAGGAACCTCTTCTGCTTCCCCTGCCTGCCTGGGGACATGGGCATCCTCTGACTCCTTGGGGACAGGGTCCCCTCTGCCTGCTTGGGGACATGGCCATTTCCGCCTGCTTGGGGACACAATCCTTCCCTGCCTGCCTGCCTGGGGACACGGTCACCTCCTGGCTGCAGGGACATGTCCCTGCTCCCATCCCTCTCGTCAGGACGCACTGTGGGACGCTGTGGTGCCAGCAGACACGTGCCCACCCATGGGTGCAGGAGGGGACAGGCACCCTGGCACCACCAAGCCCTCCCTGTGGCACCCAGTGCCTGCCCTGGACTGGGACCCCGTTCACTGGTCACCACAGCCCCCAGTTGGCCACCTCCATCCCCTGCTGTCCCTGGGTAGGGGACAACACCGTGATGTCTCTCAGGGCTGTGTCTCAACCCCATCACCCCAGATCTGGGGGTCCCTCTCACCACACTGAGCCTAGGGGTGTCCCCATGGAGCTCCTTCTCCCATGGCTCCACCACGTCCCATGTCACTGGTGTCCTCCCAGACCCACCACCACCCATGCACTGGAGCTGGCGGGGTCACCATCACCGATACTCGGCACCCACCACCTCGGGGACAAGGACCAGTGTGTGCGGTGCCACCAGGGGAGGGGACAGCCCCTCGGGCTGTGGCTGGTGGTGGTGATGGGCTGTTGCTTGGCGGCAGTTGATGCGGCTGGTGGGTGATGAG
>NW_009919910.1:386-991 GCF_000696875.1 Nestor notabilis | reverse complement strand
GAGCCGGAGGAGCCGGCAACGCTCCCGGCCCGCGCCAGCAACATCCAGCTGGAGGGATACCTGGGCCGCAAGCACGACCTGGAGGCAGCCACCAAGCGGGCGTCCAACCGGTAGGAGAGGTGGTGGTGATGATGGTGATGGTGGTGTTGATGGAACTAGATGATCTTAAGGTCCTTTCCAACCCTAACTATTCTATGGTCCTATCATGGTGATGGTGGTGATGGCGATGGTGATGACGGTGATGGCGATGGTGATGACGGTGATGGCGATGGTGATGACGGTGATGGCGATGGTGATGACGGTGATGGCGATGGTGATGACGGTGATGGCGATGGTGATGACGGTGATGGCGATGGTGATGACGGTGATGGCGATGGTGATGACGGTGATGGCGATGGTGATGACGGTGATGGCGATGGTGATGACGGTGATGGCGATGGTGATGACGGTGATGGCGATGGTGATGGTGGTGATGGTGACGGAGCAGTGTGGTGCAGGTCGTGGAGCACGCGGTACTGTGTGCTGCGGGGAGGCCAGCTCGCCTTCTTCAAGGATGCCAAGAGCCGGGCGCTGGGGCTGCCCTCGCCTGGCGAGGGGCCGCCGGG
>NW_009919910.1:0-209 GCF_000696875.1 Nestor notabilis | reverse complement strand
CATGGGCTGGGGTGGCACACACAGGGTGCCTCGCTCTGCTCTGTCCCCAGGCTCAGCAATGGCAGTGAGTGGCTCTTCCATGGCAAGGATGAGGTGAGGGGACAGCACAGGGGGACGGGGGGGACTGGAGATGCCCTGGGGACACAGGATGGGTGGTTGTGCCGGGGGGACACAGTGGGGATGGAGCAGTGGTGAGGGGGACAGAGGGT
>NW_009919909.1:22138-23977 GCF_000696875.1 Nestor notabilis | reverse complement strand
ATTTATTATGATATTATATATATGGTTCATAATATATCGTTCATAACAATATGTCTCATATAAATCAATTAAAATGATGTAAGCATCAGTGAAATGTTTCAAACAGAACCTACCAATGTTAGTTCGAGCCTATTAGCCCAACAAAGGGACAGAGAGCAGGAAAGAAGGAGATCAAATAAAAAACCCAGGAATTACATATTCAAAATCCTAGGTGGAGACAAAAAAAAACCCCTTACTTTTTATCTTTTATCTTATGTTTAAGACAGAAAAGGGATTTTAAGTCTCAGGACACTACTTTTCAAGACAGATAAAATATTCCTTTGAAATTTCAAAAGTGGTGTTTTAGATTTAAAGTGAAGTGGCTGCAGTGTCATTTTAGATTTAAAATAAGAATGAGAGCAAATCATTCCGTTGCAGAAACCGAATGGCTTACATGTCCTGAATAAACAGTGTGTGACAGTTTAACATTTGAAATTTCTAAGAACTTCTTTCCTAAGAGTTACGCCAGGGACAGCTATCAAACAGTTTTACTCTCCCTCTAAGCGCTCAATATATATTTAATGTGTACACAGATTTGGTGGTGTCTGGAGAAGGGCTGGGGTATAAGAAAAATATTTTTGTTAACATCCTGCCTGCAAAATTGTCAGCAGTTTGTTCATTCACAGCTTCTAAAAAAGCAAAAGTTTTTCTTCTCCTCAGTGCCCCCTAAAGCATTAATTTGCTGCTTTGGAAGACTTTCTAAAGCTTATAATTGGACCATCCACAGGAGCTAATCAGCTATCATGAAAATCCATGCAGATGAAGATCAGGGAGACAAGTTCATGGCTCAAAAGCATATATTTAAGAAATCCGTCTCTCTCTATAATAAAAACAGCAATTAAAATTATCAGAGCAGTTTAACTTTATCCTTTTCAAAAGGCCTTAGACTCTGCTTGAGGGTGAAGAGAAAGACAAAATAGCATCACCCTACTTTTCCCGGCAGACAGCCCGAGAAGGGAACTCCCCGCAGGCCGCACGGGTCTATAGGCGGCGCTGCCGCACCGCGAATGCAGGCGCCCCCCTCCAGCCCTCCTGCCTTCGCTCCCTTCCCTCCTCCCCTTCTCCGGCTTCAGGATGAACGGCTCTGCTGCGCGCAGCCTCGGGCACTCCGCAGCCCTTACCTGCTCCCTGTCCGTTATCATAGACAGGCCCCCCGACCCATCCGAGTTCTTACGCCCACGATGCCAGGAGGTTGGAAAAAGGCACTCTGAAATCTTTATTTTTTTCAAGAATCAGCTTTCTAGCTTATGATGGCTTTCTTGTCCTCACATCGCTGATGCTTGCTCTAATTTAAGAGGGAGAATTTAATTCAAGCTTTTACTGTAGCTACCGCCATAGCTTGCATTAAATCGTGCAAGCTTTTCTGCAACCATGGGACAAAGGCTTTGACTGTTGTCATTTATTGTTGTCAACGATAAATGTTGATTTATTTATATCTTCATTTAAAAAATACACATATTTCTTTTATTGTGGCATGGAGTGTATTCTTTTCTGAAGAGAGCACAAAATAATATCTTTTCTTATAGTGCCATTTGACTGAGTCTTCCATCTGTGTTTCCTTCTATCTCAAAACGTTAACATAAAAAGAAAATACTGCTTAGGAGCTGATTTCACATGATTGACAAAGAAGCTGCTACAGTGTAACCCTTTATAAAAAAAACTTCTGTTGAATTTCTGCCTCATAAATAAGTGGTGTACTTGTAAAATACTTGTGATCACACCCCTGAAAATAAATTGCTCTTCCACATACTCTGTCCTTTCAAATAACATAGCGTGTTTATACATTTGACAAATAGTGTG
>NW_009919909.1:14155-22107 GCF_000696875.1 Nestor notabilis | reverse complement strand
TCCTGCTGACCACAAAAGAAGTAGATAACAAGAATTTCTGGATATGTATTTTTTTTTCTTCCATTTTTCCTTAATACCAGCTTCATTTTCTTCTAAGTTTGCCTCAGAGCTGTAGGATGCAACATATGCAATGAACCTACAAGGTGGCATATTCTAGTCTGAATTTGATCTGATTTGGATACTTTCATGGTTTGTTCAAACACAGTGTTGAAAGGAATAGCTGTTAAACACCCATGGCTCTGAAGCAGCTCTCTCTAACCTTATTTATTTACATCAGTAAAGTGAAATAGCCTCAAAGTGTAAAAGATTACTGACATACAGCAACACAGATTAAAAATCTAAACTTCATCCAACCTGCCTTCCCTTTATTTGTCTTCTGCTACTCAAATGCACTGCCAGTATGTCAGCTTTTGGATTGTCTGATTTAATTTTGCAGCTTCACTGGCTGGCAAAGGCTAATCTTCCATGTGAAACACAGTTCCCCGTTGAGGCAGTTCCAAGAACACAGAGATATATAACCCTGGTTCCATAGTCATACCATCTCAACATGCACAAATCAAAAGGTCAGTCTTGGAGCATCTGCTGGTGTTCTACACTTTGAGCAGAGAGCATAAGTGCTTACTGGATGCTAGATACTAACACATGGAAGTGAGTGCCATCTCTGATCCCAAACTAATTGCAATGCTCTAACTTCTTTATTCAACATCAGAACTGAAAACTGATACTGTTTTATTCATATATTCCCTTAGCATTTAAACATAGACATTTTCTGTGTGCTACCACTAGTGACAGATGTAAGGAGTTCAATGTAGTTTTTCAGAAACCAGGAGATATAGCCATCATCCTTCATTTACACTTGCTGTGAGAAATTATTCAAGCTTATTTGCCAAACTATTTAGATGAAACAATACCACTTTCCACCTTTGTCATGAATTAGTGGTTTAAGACCACTCAAAGACTCACTATCAAAGGTATTAGCAAAAGTAGTTTTAATATGAATTTATAAAAGTGCTACTTTCAAGAAAGTTCAATGGCATGGTTTACCTAATTACTTAGTACATGGATGAAACATACAAAGGAAATTTGAGGTAGAATTGAGCTAAAGTGATTCATACAGAGACTGAAGATGCAAAAGGGAAAGGGAGACCTTCCTTTGAGTCATAAGGTTCAGAGTGGACACCTTGCTTTCTAAGCTCCTGATGGAGGTTAGGTGTGGCTAGGTCCAATCTTAGTCCCAGACTTGGTCAATGGTTTAAATGCACTTAGTCTAAATGATTATATGTGTAATAAATTAGGATCACTAAGACATCAGCAAAAGGTGATCATAATATGATGTTGTAAAAGTACCAGATCACAACAGATTGGATTTTTACAGGGGTTTTGACCTAGCAGAATCTACAGTTTTAAGGTGGATCTAGCAGCTGCCTAAGTCTTAGGTGGATTACCGTCATGGTTTAACCCCAGCCAGGAACTAAGTACCGCACAGCTACACACTTCCCTCCCCTCACCCCAGGCAGGATGGGGAGCAGAACTGGCAAAAGGTAAAATCTGCAGATTGAGATAAGAACAGTTTAATAACTGAAATAAATAAAATACAACAACAGTAATAATAAGAACAATAATAATAGGAAAAAGAGAGAGGAATAAATCCCAAGAAACCCAGGTAAGGCACAATACAATGGCTTACCACCCACTGACCAATACAAACCTGACCAGAGCGGTGATCGGTCCCTTCCAGGTAACTACCCCCAGTTTACACAGTAAGCGTGATGCTCCATGGTATGAAGTACCCCTTTGGCTAGCTTGGGTCAGTTGTCCTGGCTCTGCTTCCGCATGGCTTCTTGTGCCCCTCCTCACTGGCAGGCCATAAGAAACTGAAAAGTCCTTGATCAGGGTAAGCATTACTAAAACACTGATTTGTTATGAGCATTGTTCTCAGACTAAAGCCAAAACACAGCACTGTACCAGCTATTGGGAAGGAAATAAACTCTATCCCAGCTGCAACCAGGATAATCTCACAAATCTGAACATTTACAATGTGAGTCAATAGGATTTACCACAGTCACAACAGTGATTTAATTACTGCTCTCACATGACAACTTTCACACTATGCTTACCATAAGGTTTCTAAATCAATTCCCACAGATACAAAGAGGTATATATATATGTATAAAGGTATACCTGTTGAAAACTCCCCTTAAGTTCAGTGAGATACTCACTTCAAATGTCCTCTGAACTTCACAAACTTGAGAGTTTGTGAGGTCTGAGAGGTGCCCCACTCGGATGGAGGTGCCAGTCAAAGCCTGCTGCAGTCTAGGAAAGTTCCAAGGGCCTCACTTAGGACCACTTTTCATAGGGTTGCAAGATGATTTGCTTTAGTCATCAGTACATTGCCATTCTAGCCAGAATCCAAGCCAGTAATTACTGGAATTTTCAAAGTTCCATTTACAGTGGTACTGTTCTACTCAGGCTACAAACAAGGTAAGGAATGTTTCAAGGCTGTCAGGGAATAACTGATTATTCCACTCTTGCTTCCCACCTTGACAAGGAAAGAGGAGTTCCTGATATGATCAGTACTGCTCCCACCTTAGCCATGCAAAATTGCCTGGTACCGTCAAGGGCTGCCTCACCATGCAACTCATTACACAGAGGACAAGGCCTGATGGGAATTCCTGAGATTGTAAAGTGGCCTGGGAAGGTGTGGAGGAGGAGGTGGATATGCACCACCACAACCTTCTGTGTTTGACTAGACATTCATGGCCTAGGGAATTCATAATCATTCATTCATGCAAAGCTTTGAATGTAGAAATATATGCCTGGGAAAAACAAGTGTCTAAGACAGAAAATATGATACACAATTAGTAAGGTACTGGAGCACAGGAGAATTGCTCTGAGAGTTGTAGAAATCACAGAAATTAAAGCCAGAAAGGAACCTTTTCCACCTGATAAATATTTGTCTAACATCTAAGAAAGAAAATTTGCTCTGGAAGTCAGCTTGAAATATTTTTGGAGGAATGATAAAGGAAACTGTTTGCTTTCTGCAGCAGTTCAGAAGCTTGCTCATTCTTTGTAAGTAAATGGATTACATCAAAGGCATCTGACTCCATCACCACCATCCTCCTAACAGAATCAATAAACAGTGCCCCGAGCTTTGACCAAGTACTCTGGTCAAAGACAGTAAAATTACTCTGTGAAACTTTATCTTTACCTTGATTCCACTGGTTGATGATTTCAGTATTTTTCTACTAGACAAAGGTGACTAGTCATCTTCACATCTCAGGAGAGATGTCATAGTTGCAGTCTGTGGATGAATGAAAGCTACAGGGTAGTGATAATGCCTGACATTAACTAGATGCTGGCTGTGGATCAAGACCCTTCGGCTTAATCTGTCTCGCACCGTTAACAATTTAGAACTGACTATACTTTGTAATGGGATATGCAGAGGTTTTCCTTAATGCTACTGCTTTTAGATTAGGTGTCTTTTATTTATGTAAAGGCTATGCTGCCACTAGCAATTCCCATAGAAAGTGTTTGTGCACCTTGCCACATGACAGTGACAAATGCTGGGAACACGTGAAGCTAGCATTTCACACACGTTAAAAGCAGATGGAAGAACTTCTGACACAGTTTTAATAAAAGAACAGGCGGGTTAATTCCACCTTCTTTATAGGAAAAAAAATGCTATTTGGTAAATAGTACCTTTTCTTGTCTCCACAAAACTGCTTTAAAAATTAATTACTGTTTCTCTTTCACCAAACCATCCAATAACATACTCACCTGGTGCAGCTGGGTAGGCTTTTCATCTCCATATTGCTTGCTGTTGCTTGTAACTTCTTTCTCCAGATGTAGCTGTAGTTTGCAAAATACTGGTATTCCTCTATTAACTTTCCACCTACTTACAATATGACACTTCCACAATGTATCCTGGTTCTCTTGCAGCTGTTACACTCCTTCAACTGCTGCTTTCACAGTCTTGTGCTCTTAAATATAGCCTGTATTAGGTGTTGTTTCCTATGCTACACGTCTGCATGTGTGATATAATAGCTTAGCAATATCTTTTGCCATATGGAGCACTGCAAGCTATTGATGACCAGCATTGCTGTCCATGAAGAATTGTTTCAAAGATGCATTTTTTTGAACATATATTTAATGTTAAGGGATAGAGACACCTCAGATTAGAATTTCAGATGGTGAAGTTGTACTAATTTGCCTCAGTGGGGTGTCAAATGCTACAGGCTTTTCTTTTGTTTGGTTTTACCATGCATGCAATTCAAAACCTAGCAATGAGGATAAATTTACTGTTCAGTGTCCAATAAAACTTGCAACTTCCATGACTGTTAGGAAGAGATGTGGTACTCAGCTACAGTGTATCACAGTATAAGCTGCACAGAAAATTCCTCCTTTAATTTTTTGTTTAATCTGTGAAGCATTGCATCCACAAAAAGCATTATTATGTTTTCAAACATAAATACAGCAAAATAGCAAGCAGATTCTAGGTAAAATAATACTGGCCTTAGTCTACTATATTTTATGTCAGTTGAAAAAAGGTAGAAACTCATTAGAATCCAAAGACTGTTCTGAGGGAAAAATGGTGGCAGAACATTCTGTAACATAAAAGCCTATTAATTATGAATATTATTTAAATAATGGTGACTCATGTTCTGTCATTGTCAAATATTAGTTTGAGGGGAGCTATTGTTTCACCTTTATTGTGGGCTATCTTTCTTTTTCTTTGCTTTCATACTATATCCTACTCCCTTCCCTGTCTTGTCTCATTTTTATTTGTGAAGCAAAATCACTGTAGGGAACCCAAAGCTAATTATACCATCAGGAAAACTATCTTAATAATAAATAGAACAATCAGGAGATTTAAATAACAGGAAAGATAAAAAGATAGTCAAATATACGGTTTTTTAAGAAAAAATGCATGCCCAGAGGAAAAATCAATAATTATATATACTTTAATCTTTGTGGGTTTGTGCAAATTGGGGGGGAGTGTCTTAAGCAATATAAATTAACAAGAAAAACCAGGTGTTGAGCATTAAATAGTTAATCCCAAACGAACTGTGTTGATATGTACTGCAAATATAGCTAAAAATTTTTACACAGGTGTATATAATTTAATTTGGCAAATAGGCAGGGCATTTGCCTTGGTCTGTCATCATCGGCATAGACGTAATGCAGAGGGCTATTGATGATTCTGAAAATGCTGTCTGTGTGCTGGTGAGTAGTCTGCAATGCCATAATAAATGGTCTATATTTATCCTGTGTGCTAGTCTTCAAGAAATTTTAAAGCTGCAATTTATGTCTGCAATTGTTTCAGAAAGTTTTATTGATACAACTTGATTCCTTTCTGCATATCCTGGACTAAGATATTTCACTGAAATTCATTACTTGACGCATTGTGTTAAGGCATATCCTTTAAAAAGACAACTTTGGTTTTGAAGACTTAAACTGAAGGGCAGACATCATATCCCAAAGTCATTTGATTCAGTGTTTAATTATCAAGTTGGAACAAATTTGTTCCACAACTTGGAACAAATCACTAAGGAAATTAACCCATGTTATGCACAAAGTCCATTGTGTATGTGATGAAAGGCATTACTCTCTCAGGAAATAATATGATTTAAGGAGTAAGAAATGGAAGATGCAATCTGCTTTATACAAAATTCTTGTTCGTTGGTTCTAACTGATCCATGATATTTTAATGTTATTTGGGAGGGGACAAAATGTTATCAAGGGGTTGATTGTGGACTTTTTAAGTAACAGTTTTCTCCAAGTGCTTGTAAGTAAGGTTAATGATTATTCTATTTGTCCTGACCAAGCCTTATTATTTCACTACATATATGTAATGCATATATCATTATATTTATATTTTTTATTTATAGTGCATATATATACTTTAAGAAGGGGAAGGAATGGAGAGAAAGAGGGGTTGAGGGACAACAGGGAATTCAAAGCAAAGAATAAAAGTTGAGTCGCTAACCATGGTGTTACATTGCTCCTGAATTTGTTATGCAGTTACCTGCACACAGCATGTACCTTTGTTATCTACATGTAAAATATTTTGCAAATTAAGAAAAGGATTGGATTGGATTTTGTTTTCCAGCTTGGAGCCTCATCCCACTAATAGGACTCTTGCCATTTACTCCCAGATGAGAAAAATAAGATTTTTAGCTGTTCTTAGTCAGCTAAATGGCTCTACATTTATAATAATTATGCTATCTCACACAACAGATTCTGGAAAAAAAATTCTTTAAAATATGCACTTTATTGTTTAAGTGGCTTAAAAAATCACCAAATACATACTACTATTTATTCCATGACTGGGACCATCACTGGCTTTTTAATTTGTTTATTGCCTTCCAATAAATTCCTCCAGAGTTCCCTTATACTTTTGTAGCTGGTCTGTCTTAGGTATGAGTGGCTCAGAATGTCCAAGGGCATCTTCACAAAACAGTATAAATCTGCAATACAGAGATTATATGGTGATAAAGCAACTTGATAGAAAAAGAAATCATAGTTGATGGGGAATTGTGTTTCTAGGTTTGAGAATGATTTAAAACTTTATACCTGAATCTTGTGCGGAGTTGATAGTCTATGGACTGGCAACTAGAAACTCCAATCAAAAAACTCCAGATGATGAATACATCACTCTACCAGTTAATTTCATTTGCAAATACTTGGGAACTTTTCAAAGTATCCATTTTTTAAATATTGCATAGTAGTAATGGATACAATAAAACTAGTTGTACCAACACTGTGAACAGTCTATATTTGTATTTTAAAAGGAATCACTGACTCATTAAAATGTGGTCTTGCTAGCATATTTTTAATAAAAGCTTATAAAAATGCCAATCTAACTCCTCTTTTCTTGCTGACCATCAGATGAAGATGTATTTTTGTTGTTTCTGAAACATTATAAAGTTACAGGAGACCTTCCGCTCAGCACCTAATAACCAATACAAAATGTCTAGAAGTATGAAAAAGCTCTTCCGTAGTTTGTCAGCTGAATAAATAAACATGTTGTCCAATGTTTCTAAGTCTTTGAAAGATTAGAGAAACAATCAAGTTATTGTGGATAAAAGGCTGCTGCACAGCAGCTGGGCCAAGATAGTATCGATTTGCTAGTGTGTAAGGGCAAGCAATTCAAGTGTTATTTTTAATATTTCAGTGCAGATAGTGGTAACTCCAATTACTTTGTTTTTCATGATTGACATTCTATATATACAAAGATTTACCATTATAAACTGGTATGTGCTAAATTGTTCATGTAGCTAAACTACATGAACTGTGTTCAAGGCCAAATTGGCTGGGGCTTGAGCAACCTGAGCTAGCGAAAGATGTCCCTGACTATGGCAGGGTGATTGGACTAGATATCTTTAAAGATCCCTTCCAAGCCAAACCATTCTATGATTCTGTATAAGAACTGTTGTTTTTAAGTTATACACATGGTTTTAAACACAAATGCCAGGTATGTTATAATCTTCTTATAGTGTAGAATTCTCTAAGAGGACATAGAATGCATTACTCTGTCACAGAAGTGGTAAAGGAAAATTTGTTATGAACAAATGTCAGGGGTTTTTATTCTTTTTTAAGGAAATCTCATTACAGATTTTGAAGTTTACAGTTTTATTGTTGGTTTCTGTCCTGGGTTCAGCTACAGCAGTCATTTTTTCTCCTTCTTAGTAGCTGGTGCAGGGCTGTGTTTTTTACGTTCAGTCTGGGAACAATGCTGATAACACCGATGTTTTTAGTTGTTGCTAAGTAATGTTTACTCTGACCAAGGACTTTCTCAGTCTCATGCTCTGCCAGAGAGGAGGGGAAGCCAGGAGGAAGCAGAGGCAGGACACCTGACCCAAACTGGCCAAAGGGGGATTTCATAACCACGCACGGCATGCCCAGTATATAAACCGGGGGGCGGTACCCGGAAGGCCCAGGTCGGTGCCCCG
>NW_009919909.1:0-13996 GCF_000696875.1 Nestor notabilis | reverse complement strand
TCCCTCCGGGAGCGGGGGGAGGAAGGAAAAGGGGGGGAGTGAGCGAGCGGCTGCGTGGTTCCAAGTTGCTGGCTGGGCTTAAACCACGACAGTTTCAATAACAGTTACCAAAAAAAAAAATGTCTTTGCAGATTAGCTTATCCTGGAGCAAAAGCTGGACTTGCAGTTATATTAGCAGTTATATTTGTGCTATTGGGCCAAGTTATTCCCTGTGATTTCCCATTAGCCTTATTAACATTTTATGGAAAATTAATCTGGATCATTTTCTTTTACATAAATTCTGATTGTGAATGGGTATCTCGCTACAGGATGCTGAGAGGGCTGGCTGAGAAAAATGCTGGCAATGTAATTCTATTAACTTGACCCACGTGATAGAACTTTAAAGTGAATTATATAGCTGCATTGGCAAACTATTCATGTTAGGTAAACTCCTGGTCTGGGTGTAAATTAGGAGACTTACTTAAATTATTTGTTGGTAATTTGGGTGCAGTAAAATTAACTGGACTTTGTTTCCAGTCATACAATCTCAGAAGTCATGCTGATAATATAAAACGCGCTGTCATCATCAGCTGTAATTTAAAGGAAAAGTAGCCATTTAGAGAGGGAGAGGGGAAAATATCTTGACGGTAATTGTAAGTTGAAAACAGAATTGTAAATGAATCTACTCTTAAGCAGCTCAGCATCTGCATGTAAAATGAAGTCAGGAGACACTTAATTTTTCTGTTAAGGTGTATTCTATTTTTAATTCATTTTACTAGAAATGGAGTTCAGTAAATATGTTCCATTAAACATTACATCATTTAGTTGTTACAGAAACCGGCACAAATTGCTGTTCAGAAGATCTAAAAGGACAGAAGATGGTTTTCTGGAAATGAAATTTTCATTTTAATTCAGTTACTAATAGTGTTTATTAAACAACACAAAGTGTGCCACTATGTGCCTGGCTACACATTCCCTCCCTCCAAAATATGTGTATTTCTGTGAAAACCTGAAAAATGTTCTTCCCAGTAGCTTCCTGAGGGAGTCAAGGCAAAGACAGTTTTCTTCCTCAGTATTGAAGTTACCTATGTGTTTCCTCAGACATGGCACACAGTTCCTGTACACAAACACATAACAGCATGATCTCACTGGGGTCACAGAGATGTGGTGGGATTACCGAATGACTGGTGTGTTGTGACGGACAGATACAAGCTATTTAGAAAGGACCCAGCAGAATGGTGAGGATGGGAATCTGGCCTTGAAGTGAGAGTGCAGTTGGGTGTGCCTGGAGTTCTGCCTATGGGTGGGTGATGAGTCAGCTGAGAGTTTATGGGTCAGTGCTCTTGTAGGAATCTGCTACTGACTACTTTAATCAGGAAGAAGCTGATGGGGCTTTCTTCAGACAGATGAAAGAAGCCTCCTGGGGAACTTCAAACACACTAATACCTGCTGGAGGAACAACACAGCAGGGCACAAGTAATCCAAGAGGTTTCCAGGCTGCATTGAGAACAACTTAACAGAGGTAATTAATGAGCCAGTGAGGAATGGTGGTGTGCTGCACAAACAAGGAAGGACTGTGTGGGATGTGCATGTTGGGGGCAGCCTTGTCTGTAATGACTATGAGATGGTAGAGTCCAGGATCCCAAGAGGAAGGGTCTAAAGCAGATTCAAAAATCTGGACTTCTGGAGAGTAGACTTTGGCCTGTTCGGGGACATGCTTAGGATACAGTTTCAGCAGTATGGGATCTCCAGTGTCTCTATAGGAAATAGTCTTGTAAAGAAGGGAGATCCAGAAGAGCTGGATGATTTTCAAGAATCATTACCTGCAAGCTCAGCTAAAAAGGGAGCACCTGTCTAAACTCAGACAAGAAAAGGAAGCATACAAGGGGTGAAAGCAGAAACCAGTGACATGGGAAAAATATAAAGATACTGTCAGAGCATGCAGGGATGGGATTAGGAAAGTAAAAGCCCATCTGGAGTTGATACTGGTAATGTGAGAAGCAACAAGAAAAACTTCTACAGGTGTATCAGCAGCAAGAAAGGCTATGAAAAATGTAGATCTGCTGCTGAATGGGGCAGGGGATCAGATGACAAAAGACATGTAAAAGGACAAGGTACTCAGTGCCTTCTTTTCCTTTGTCTTTATCAGTAAAGACTGATCTTCAGGCCCCTGGAATCAGAGATAAAGTTTGGAGCAAGAAAGACTTACCCCCAGTGGAGGAGTTTGCTGATGATAAAAATTGGACCAGATGGTTGCCCAAAGAGGCTGTGTTGACTCCATCATTAGTGATATTCAAAAGCCACCTGGGCACAGCCTTGGCAAACCTGCTATCAGTGACCCTGCTTGAGCAGAGGGACTAGGTGATCTCAAGAGGTCCCTTCCAACTTCAACTATTCTGGCTTTGTGGGTTTTTTTTCAGTTTAGCTATTTTTTTCTTTAGGTCTTCTACTAAGGGCTAATGCTGACCCTTCTAGGCCTGGGTTTCCATTTGGACACCTTGTGCTCAAAGACACGTTCACTTACATTCTGTTGTCATGCAAGGTTGTTTATCTATTTTTGCAGGAATTCTACAGCAGAAGACAACAAACTGGATAAGATTTGACTGCACAGACAAAAGGTACTTTATTCCAAATAACTGCTTCTAACTATCTGACTCTACACAGAAATTCAACCTAGGCTTATACCTCAACCATCCTGAATGTGTGACATTACCAGGCTTTGCAGTAACAGGTAGATAGGTAGATTCATATGGAGAAAGAGCCTGCCTCCTCTATTTTTTAGGAGAAAAATCTCCTGTTTGAATAAAGTTTTTCGTTCCTGCTACCTTAGGTTTGCAAAACCTAAGAGCACATGTATCTCAAAATACTGTGTCATGGGGACATGAAAACTTTTTTTTATGTATCCAGTACAAATATATAATAGAACATTTAATCTGAGGAAATTTTTTTAGAATATATTCTTCCACAAGTGAATTCAGACTTTTCTCTGGCAGACTGATTCTCTTTATGAGTAGACAATGCATTTGAGGCACATTCTATATTGTCTTATGACCAAGGAAAGTGGAGGGTCTTGAAAGAAACAGTATTAATTGGTTCATATCTTTTCTGGTTATAAGGACACAGAATAATGTTTGGTGCCACTTATTTTTACTTTCTAGGCAGCTTGTCCTATGCACAAGCCACATTTGGAAAAGTACAAAAAGTAACGTGGGTCAGCAACTGCCTCAGATAAACAGAAAGATTGCTGGATTGAGAGAAAACAGTAGCATAAGTCAACAGTCCTATTTCTAAGTTTTTGCAGTTGAGTGATTTTTGAGGTTATAGGCATTTTTTCTTTCAGTATGATTTGATGCATATGATGCATTATTGCAGCATTATTGAAACTTGATCTGTATTTTGTTTGTTTTAATATTGCATTTTAATATTACATCAGTTTTTTGTTCTCATGAGAAACACAGAATGCAGGGTCAGGACAACTGCAAATAGCAATTACATTTTTGGCAAAAGACATTAGGTCTGCTCAGATTTCTGCGGGATGAGAAAAGGTCACCTTAATTTACCAGAATGTCACAATTCTCATTCATTATAAAAAGCATCATAAATGAAGGTTTCAGATATCATAACCATATGCATCTTTGAATGTGCTCCTGTCTTTGGGGAAGAATTGTTTAACACTTTTCACATGTGGTACTACAGCATATGCTCCAGCTTAGCTCTCAAATAGACTTTCAGTAAGTTACAGCATTATCGTCTGGGGTATAACTCAAGATTGAACCAGATCCTTTATAATTTTAGACCGCTGTTTCAGATCAGGTTATATCCTTTTCATATTGTCATGATAAGGGGGAAATTATTTTTACATCCGCTGAAGTAAATCTAGATTTCACTAAGACCGTCATAACTGAGCAATCCAATGACAATTATGATGCTATGAGACAGTGTTATTTTCATGCAGTTAAAGAAAAAGACTGAAATACAGAAAAAAAATCTCGTTCCACCTGACACAGGACACAAATATTAATAATGTCGGCCCCAAGATAATAAGCATTTGAGATATATAAGAAAAGCAGCAGCTTAGGATAGACTTTGGTACACACCTTCTCTCTCCTTCCATTGTAGGTATGAAGAGAAAATCTTATATGCAAAATCCTTATACACGTACCCAAGCCATTGAGGTCCCATTCCCACATGGGATGCAGTTTGCTCAAAAGTGATAATCTTGACTTGTGTCTGCAAAATTTGCAGTGATCTTGTGTATTTAGACTGTAAACTTTTGGTAGCAAGAACTATCTGTGACAGTAGAATTTTAGCCTAAAGGTACCATTTGTGATAGAAGCAACCAATAACACACTCCATTCAGAACCAGTGACTACAGGGAGATGAAAAATAAGCATATTTTGACATGGAAATCTTGCCTGACATGCTCTATATCTAATGTGTACACTACTTTGTACATTTTTGAAAAATCTGTTTCTTTTCAAATAGACCTGATTTCCAGTGGACTGAAAGAATGGAAATGACTAAATGAATATTAATTTTCTTGGAGTTTAGGGATCATTTTACTTCTATGTTTACTTGTTTGCCTATCTTTGTTCTATTGTGTTCCAAAAAGCACAGTGGAAATGATTTCAAAGTCTCAGTGAGAGACAATAAAATTAACTTCTGTACTGGTGATAGCATCTGTAACTTTCACTGAAGAATTCAATAGAAGTTGCAGGTGTTCAGCACCAGTTTGGTTTAGTCACTAAGAACATGCATGCCACACCTTATTTAAGGAAAAATGGCCAAGCAATAAATCCCTTTATAAAAATTATGACAGAAGCTTAATGATGGTGGAGTGAATGCTGCTGCTGTTATAAAACTTTATGCTTTGTTGCAGGTTAATGTGTACACTTAAGGCAAAATGTGTCCTTATTTTTGTCAAATTACATGATTGTGTGATAGTAGATGCATATTTAGTTATTAATCATTCATATTACTTTGATACTGGCTAAATCCACCTCTCCAGAGGTGGATTACATGATTAATCCTTTTTACCTGTGATTTAACTCATTTCCCTTTCACTTAATAAAATACACTCACCACTAACAATGCTACGTTAAAACATATAATGATACTCCTACTTTTCCAGTGAGTTAGTCTAACTAGCCTATTATGTTAATACAGAAGTTAAGTCACTCATTAATTCTGTCTGCAAGTACGACACCCAAGGAAGCAATTTGTGTTTGGTATAATTGCCATCATTTGAAAAGCCATTTTTATGAAGCAAATTATTTTTTAACACATTCACTTCCTTGTTATCAATCCCATAACTGATAGCATTTTCTATTTGCTCAGGCATCCCATCTCCTAGGTTCAAGATTAAATTTTCCTGACAGATCAGCTAAATTCTTTCCTTGATTTATGCCTTGCCTTCTGAAAATCAACCTGTAAGCCACTACACCATTTACATGTCCTTGCCATGCTAGATAGCATTGCAGTCTTAAAGTTATAAAAACATAAAATCATTCAGCACCAATTACAGAGTTGCGGAGGTGCTATGAGGTAGCTGTAGCTGATCAATAAAAGCTTTCTATCTGGAGTTCCCTAATGAGAGAAATATCTTGGCTCTTGACCTTGCACTTTACACTTCATTCTGTGATATACTACATGTCAAGATATAGCAGATGGTAGGGGATGCAATGGGAGGTGACTACATTGCACCCTGCTTTTGACTGTCTTTGACTCTAACTGCAGCATTTATATTACTCTGCCTTTGCCTTATCAACTTAAGAACTGAAAAGTAGTGACTGGCCTTCTATCACCTCTGACCATCATTCTTTTGCATTAGACTCACTTGCTTTTCTGTCTTTTTCTGCTTTCCTTTCACATGGCATTTCTCCCTTACATTTTATTTCTTCTACTAATGCATATTCCTGTTTCTTCTGCCTCAAGGGTATTTATTTTTGTGTGTGAAAATTGGTTCTTTTGGTGAATCAGTTTATTGCTTCTTCAGAGAAAACATTCTCAGTTGCAGAGAAGGGGCAAGTCATGGATTAGCTCTGGCCATACAGTCCAGCAAGAGAAGCAATAACAAAAAGGAAAACAAACCAAAAAAATCTATAATGCAGTTTTCCATTATGCTTTGTCCCTGCAGTTGAAAAAAGGGAACTGCAGGCCAGTATTTTCATAGTCTTAACCACAGGTTAAATGGAGCATATAGAGTAAACAGCAGATATTATTTTCAGGAGCATATGGATAGAGCACAGGTACCCCTTTTCTTTAGAGTTCGAAATAAATGATGCTGCAACTGCTAATGAGACTGAGATGCTGCTATTTTAGTAAAAGTGCCTGATTAGCGTAAATTGCATTACATGCAAATTACTGTTTTCACAGATTACACTATTGTTACACTGCTATTTTCTAAAAATGAAGTCTGTCTTTCTCTTCTCGTTCATCATAGCTAGGTATGTAATCAAACAAAATTCATTAAACCCACTGCAAGGTGAGGGTTTTCAAAACAAAGTCCAAGGGTTTGGCTATGCTACCTCCAGTAACATCATTGCAACCGCATAGCTAGATCCCAAATTATCACTTAGAAAATGTACTAGCTGGTGTCAGACTTTTAGCGTGATTATACATGAGGTACTAAAGAGTGAAGGTAATCATACCACTGCATAATTGTTTTTCTCTAATATGGATAGCACTGGATTTCAAGTCAAACATTGAAAAAATGCCTTATGTATTCCCCTTAAAACTAAAGGGAAAGTATAGCTTCAGCAAGTTGATACTCATTGTTTCACAGAATTAGGGATACAGTTCTCGCAGCACTCTCGACATAGGCTTCAATATCTGAAAAATAAAAGAAAAGAAAAAAAAAAGCCATAAACCAACACCTTGACCACCAAGTTTAGAAAATCCTGAAAATGCTCTCAACAAAAAAGCAGCAGAATGTAGTAATACTGTAAGATGATGTAATCTGCAGGGTGAGGGGAGAAAAGAGGTTAACAAAACTGATCCTTATGTAGCTAAGGATTAAGAATTTGCTTATATTTGTATAGAAAAAGTGGATGCCATGCTTAGACAACTGAAGGAGGACATCTGTCCAGCTTACATAGTTTGAAAACCAGCCACTCTTCAAAACTGTAACAAATGTATGATTCTACTTGCTTCCATTCATGAAGAATTAAATATCTCATTCTTTATAAATGTCCTTGCAGGTAATGGATGTGAAAACATGCATGAGTCCACAAAAATCAGAATCAAATATATGAAAATTAATTGTGGAAGTTTGAGAACATCAGAATTTATTTAATTTTTAAAGAAGAAATGTCATGCATCCCTTCAGAAACAGGTGCAATTCTTTATTACTAAACTGAGACTAAAAAAGAGCAGAAAAGGTAAAATCCTATCCTTTTGAAGTCAAGAGCAAAACTCATCTTCACTGTGTTGGAACGAGTATTTCTCAGTGATTATACGGAAATGACTATGCAGAGCAAGCAACATGTACATTGAAGCAGATACAAAATTTACTGACAAAACTAGCTGCAGGTAATCACAGGCTAATCACAAGTAACAGATATCTGTAAGAAAAGGAAGAGCAAGGGAATAAAAATTATTCATTACCCAGCCAATGACTTACACTCATAATAAATGCTCTCTGGAACAAGGTCTGCCAGCACACGAAGGAATACAAAAAATCTTCGATAAAACATGAGATATTTCTCAATTCAAAAGTATGTTTCCATTATGAAACGCGTTCTAGAAAATAAGAATTTACATTCATTGAATATAAATGTTCCACTAATTTCACTATCCAGAGAATATGCTGCTTAAAAAAAGTGAGATTGACAAAGAAAATCTTATCTTGTAAGTACGTTTAACTATGAACCTGATTCTTTCCTTGACCTTTTTTCCTAGTAACATTTCAAATTGTTTAACCATGCAAGATTTTCATAATACATAAAATATACATTTAATATGATGATTTTAAAGATGACAGCACTATGGGGATAACAATGTATTTTCACCTAGAGTGCTGATACTATTCTCACATGAGACTTAACAATTTGTTGTACACACTTGTCTGTCTGCTGTATATTTGACCGTACAAAATTAACCCTTGAAGAATAGATCATCCCCAAAGCTTTCTTTAAGATATACTTTCAACCCATGAAGTCTAACTAGCCGTAGCAAATTATTGGAAAATTCATGACATTTACTAAGAAGTACAATCAGAACTGCAACAAGGATGTGTCTGATTCCACACGCTTCAACTCTGAAAGTTGACATTTAAGTGAACTTAAGCAGCAGTTGATCTTGTTTTGACAGCTCGTTTTTGAGGGCATGCACATATATATCTTCCAGGAACTGAGCAGGGCACTTACTTTCAGGTAAGCAGTGAATTTAATATATTTGAATTATTCTTCCTTAAGGTTCTTGCTTGCGAAATTAATCTCCAGTCATTCAGGAAAGCTTTTGCTTTAGGCACTAAAATTAAGTGACCAACTGCCAACCGAAATGTTAGAAAAATAATTAACCCAAGAAACTGTAGCATTTCTGATTGTAGTGATACTTCGTTGATTTCATTAGAAATATGGTTAGGTGCTTTGTGATCAGCACATCTCAGAGGCAATGCAGTCCAAACTCAAACTGGGAGTTGTTTTTTCCTATGTTTGAAGACTAAGCCATTTGGACTGAGGTGACTCTGCTTATGACTATACACATAGTGTTCTGAGTCTGCTTGCAAAAACTATTCAAAAGTCTTTATAATGCATGTTCTTTTTGAACGAAAATATACTGAAGAGCTAAATATACTGATTCATGTTACAGAAAAATAAATAACTGCAGATCTAACAAGACTACTGGTCCTGTTAAAGGATTTTCAAAGAGTATATGGATGTCTTCTAAGAGGGAAACTGATGTTTCTTCTCTTCTTTAGCACAGGTTTTAATACTAGTCTTTTTTAAAAAAAGCAGTCATGACTTTTTTTGCCAGTACTTATCAGTTAACATTCTGTTTTAGGATGAATACTTCAGTGCATGATGCCTTATTGTACATGTCTCAGGCTTTTCAAACTAATCATTACAGACATTTGGGAGGAGAAAAAATATGTCATCTGCTTAATTCTCAAAACAGTGAGTCTTTAAGGGACTGGCATGTATTACTTTAAAAAATTTCTGCTTATGAAATGCAATCCAGGGCCAAAACAAGGGTGTAATAAATAGTTAACTGTGCAAAATAGGCTTGTTTTCTCTTTCATTGCTCTAAACTGTTAGAGTGGGATCAATCTCTGCCTGTTTTGTTAGTAATTTATTTTTAATAATACAAGAAATCATCCTCTAAGTCTCTGAAGCAGATTTTCTGAAGTCAGGGAAGAAAGTTAATTTCAACACATCGACACCATCAAACATAATTGCTTCATAACATATTTGCATGCTGATTCGGTACATCATTCTGTCATTTAATCTATGTGAAATAGATAGTACCATACTATGCAACAGCAAGTTATAGGAATATGCTCCTGTGTGCATACATTTGTAAGATTTTTGTCTTTCTATATGTTTTGGGATAATATTTCTGCTGAAGGCCAGAGTGTGTCTAGGTTGAAAGAAAATGCAGGGACCAGAAAATACTTTTTTCCTTTGCAATTCCTTATTATTCTTTACCTCCCCAGATATAGATGCTGATTTGTCAGCCCTGAAGGGACGGGCTTTTTATCTCCTCCTGTACGCACCTAACATGTACTATGGAGTACAACTGAAAGGATGCAACAGAGATTTTTATCATGATCCAACTTCTACATTGCACAATTCTTGCTAGGGATTCTTTTTATATAAGTTATCAAGAGGAGGTAATTAAAGGACCAACACAGATTTAACTGATTCTTGTCTTTCACTATGTTGTTGATAACATCTTTAGATATTAATTTTTACATCCTACACTCCACTTGTATTTTCCAAGTACAGCACAATAACTCTATTTGGCTTGAGAACATAAGCTGGTCTTTAATAACAGAAGATTATTGTTTCCATCAGATGTAATAGCAACAAAGAGTGTTGGGATGCTGCACTGCCATACAATTGCACTGTTCCTTCAAAGTGCAGGAGGTCACCCTGGCACTGCTGTGAATGACATCATGATTCCCAGATATTTAAATGAATGTGACATGGCTTGCTCTTAGTGGTTTGAACTTTTTTAAGCACAGACGGAACAAACTGGTTCAGTAAGCATGAGTTACCTGTAATTGTGTGGGCTGCAGGGAAACTACACCTGGCTTGGTAAGTCATAAAAGTATGACAGTGAAGCTGCCCAGAGTGTTAGTCCATCCAGAGAGGTCAGTACTGCTAAGTGGATCCAGACAAGCTTGACTTGTATTAGGTGAAAGAGGTGTTTCGACTGTGCTGCTTTGTAGAAAACAAGTTGCATTTTTAAAAGCATAGACTTCCAGCTGGGTCTACCTATTTGAACGACAGATGTTTTTATGACTCATGTAGCCAGTTTGAGTTCAGCAATATTTTACAGGGTTATAGGTAACTGAAGATCACTGAGCCATCTGTGCTTAGCACATTTTAATGGGATCAACTGGTTCAATGAACCTGTATACTGTATTTAAAAAGCCTCTAGCCAGTTACCTAGCTAAAGGCATGAAGGATGAAATACAGAAAGACTAATGCATTGAATTATTTTCTACTCTGTAATTCAGTCGAATACCTGAACCTCCCATTTCCTGGTTAGCTTAAATGGCAGACTAAGTTTCTGAGTGATGAGACTAGATAGAGAAAATCTATTAAACCTTCCTCAGAAAAACAACTCAGAATAGTAGTGGGAAAAGATTACATTATAAAACTTGATATTCAGTAATTTAATAAGTTTAATAGAACACCTATGTTGGTATATTTTAGCACCTGTTATACAAGAAATTAACCTCTAGAGAAACAGAATTCTCAAAGAGCTCCCTTAGGCACATATAAATTTAGGTTTTCCCTAAAGTTGTGAGTCCTGTGGTAGCAACACCTGTTTCAGGTTATAAATGACTTAATTCACAGAGAAGTGTGTGTCAAGCCAAAATATGATGTTAATATCAACTTTCAGCAAGTAGGAAAATATTGGAGGTGAGGGCACATCTTCAGAAGTGCAAAAAAACCAATACACTGGATTCCAAAGCATGAAGATAAAGCCCTATCCCCAGCCATAAAAAAACCCTACAAGTATTAGAGGGTCTAGCAAAGAAATCTTATACATCGGATAAATTCAATGCAGCGCCCTTACTGTCTATTTGGAAGAATTAAACTCTCTAAGAACAAAGAGGAGGATAGAGATGATAGAATATATTTTTTAATCAATTCTTTTACACGATTTTCTATACAAATATTCAGTATCATCAAAATCCTTGCTTTTACCTTTCGTTGATTTACTAGTGTCTTGTGATGCTCGATTACTTGAATATACACGTCCATATATATATGTGTGCGTTTAAATAAATAGTGGAATTTTCGCAGCCAGATTCTGACTGCTGTATACTGGCATTGTAACAATTGCTATTGGAAACTAAGCACTTAATATCCACACATTTAAAACTCAAAGTAACTGAGAAAAGATATGAAATCCAAAGAAAAGCAGATTCCTTTCATCCAGACTTATTCCTTTGAATTACTAGATGAACTCTATAAAATACACACAGAAGTCTGAAAAAAGTGGATTGCACAGCAATATCTGGTATTAATGGTCTAGTGCAGCCCTGGCAAAAAGACAGTATGTGGATAATACCACCTTTTTATAGATTGCTTTTCTTGATACTGAATTGTCCTTGTGCAATCTAGCTAAGGAGTTACACAAACTAACTCCCACACTCGCTGACACCATTGTAATAATGTAATTTGCACTTTGAATAGCTTCTCCACAGAACTGCAGACAAAGAGTGCATACTACACTGCATATATTCTTTGTGTCACAGCCATTCAATCTTTTTTATTTGCTTTTTTCCTGATAGAGCCATGGACACTTTTTTGTTTGTCTGAATTTTCATTTGAAATTAGGCCTATACAGATGGTAAAGGAAAAAAATGAAATGAAAATGAACAATATAGTGGGGGGAAAACAATAGTCTGACAGCAGTTCTTCAGATATTCTGCACTTGAATATCACATCGTAGCACTCATTTAATTCACTGTAACTAAATTTGTGTTCTCCTGGTCTACACTGGAGGAAAAAAATCAGAACCTTAGAGACAATCTAAAGTATATCAATCAATATTTGCAACCTTAAAAGTCCTCAAATGGATTCTGGGAACTTAATTTTCTTCTATAAAGCTTCTCTTGGCACATTTTGCACATAGCTTTCTAACTACTGATACATTATGTTGCTGGCATGGACCTGTAATTTTTCATTAGCTAGTGATTCAATATTTGCAGTATTCTTTACACCAAAATAGAAAGGATGTTCTTCAGTTATTGCACTGGAAAATGCTTTTGGGTATATTGTGCCTAAAGGGAACAAATTCATTATATAGCAGCACAGTATAAATCTACAGTTACCCCAAGCTGACAAGTATATTTTGAGATATTAAAGTTTGCTGTTTTGATGATGGCCTTAGTTTTATTTTTAACAGATAAATCAACACAAACTATTTCGTAATAGTATGCAAGATACTCAATTCACATTTCTCATTTGTATTGACTTTACGGTGACTCTTCAAAGGAGATAAAATATAATAAAAGGAAGATGTTAAACAATATTAGAGTTCATATTCATTCTGGATATTTGCCAAGTGTAACGCCAAAATGGTAATATTTTTTAATAGAAAATTGTATTTTTCATCTAAGATATAATCTCACACAAAATGGTGAGTATTTGGGTTGTCATGTGTTTTCCTACAGAGAGGAATGGGAGAATCCGACTCTGCTTCAGAAAGCAGCGAAAAAACAAATACAGCAGGGTGAATGGATCTGAAGCATTGTCCTGGGTTCAGCTATAGCGGACATGTTTTTTTTTCTCCTTCTTAGTAGCTGGTGCAGTGCTGTGTTTTTGACTTTCAGTCTGGGAACAATGCTGATAACACCGATGTTTTCAGTTGTTGCTAAGTAATGTTTACTCTGATCAAGGACTTTCTCAGTCTCATGCTCTGCCAGGGAGGAGGGGAAGCCGGGAGGAAGCAGAGGCAGGACACCTGACCCAAACTGGCTGGGCTTGAACCACGACAGGCATTTTAAAACTGTTGGAGATGAATGTGTAGGTACACAAATATACATAAACTCATATACATAACTGGAGATTGATGTGGCAGCACTGTTTAGGAGACAAACATCTTTGGAATTCTCAAGCTCAGCCTGATCTTTCTAGGCTGTTGCCCCCTCCCCTGCTCCGAACATTGCTGATCTGTCCCCCTCTGGCCTCAAGCAGTTCCCTCTGTGTCGAGGGTCCTGTCCACAGCCCCTGCCCTTGTCCCTGCGTGGACCCTGCAGGGTGCTCCCACACTCTAGCTAGGTACACTCTTTTAGCATCATAGATTCAAGGATCTTGGGAAAGACCTTTAAGATATCAAGCCCAGCTATTACCCCAGGATTGCCAAGACCTCCACTAAACCATGTCACTAAGGGCCTCATCTTTTGAACACTTTTTTTGAACACTCATAGGAACAGCGATTACACCACTTCCCTGGGTAGCTTGTTCCAATGCCTGACTAATCTCTCTTTGAAGAAATTTTTCTTAATATACAATCTAAACCTCCCCTGGTGCAGCTTGAGGCCATTACCTCCTGTCCTATCACTTGTTACTTGGGAGAAGAGACCAGCTAGTTCCTTGCTCCATCTTTCTTTCAGGTAGTTGTTGAGAGTGATAACGTGCCCCCTGAGTCTTCTCTTCTCTAGACTAAATAACCCCAGTTCCCTCAGCCATTTCTCGTAAGACTTGTGCTCCAGCCCATCAGTCAGCTTCATTACCCCTCTCAGGACCTGCTCCAGCAACTCAGTATTTCTCCTGTATTGGGAGGCCCAGAACTGAACACAGAATTTGAGGCACAGCCTCACCAGTGCCCAGTA
>NW_009919908.1:43996-61643 GCF_000696875.1 Nestor notabilis | reverse complement strand
GCATGGCACTGCCGGGAGCTGGTTCAACATCAGTGATTTCTGTGGCAAAATCCTGCGCGTCTCGCAGCGCACAGGAGGAGCATTCGCTCGGGAGGTGGACGGGAAGCTTTCAGAGTGGCCGGTGAATTTACACACTTGGGATCTGTGAGCGTCCAGTCTGTAAAACCGGGTCTGGGGCAGCCGCAGCCCCTGGAAGCGAGGAACCGTTGCGATGATGCAGTTGGCTGTGCCGCCTTCTCTGTGGCTTCCAAAATTCAGGGCACTGTTACCCGGCTTTAAATGGCTTTATTGGTTTTCACTTCATTCATCGCTGCCGATGGCCTCTGATGAGAGAGGTCTTTGTAACTGAAGGAAGCTGTACTCGGAAATAACTTCGTGTGGTAAATCATCTTTAATTGCGACCGCTCAGTAAATCCTTCCCTGGCAGGCTGCTGGGGCAGTTGCACTCTGTAGCTTACTGCTGTCTGCTAACCTTGCCGCTGGCTACATGGAAGAGCAGAAAAGGGCAGGTTAATATGATACGCTGACTTTATCAGTCCTCTCTTAATATATTAGCTATCTTTAAAATCCTCCTGCACGCTTGTCTTGGATCTGAAGCTATTACGTGGATATAATAGCTCATTTGAAAGATATGTAGCTACTCAGGCTGGTAAACTGCTGACCGAACCCCTCTGACAAGATGACAGCTCCTGTGGAGGCATCACCGTGCCCAGCACTTCCTTGTGCAGGGCAGTGATTCACAAGGCTGTCATGATAATTTGTACTCTGGAGGCTGGCGCTGGGTTATGTTATTCTTTAGTTGTCCTATACTTTAGAACTGTTTATTAGCTTAAAATAAGCTTACACTAATTAACCATGGACAAATAGATCCCTATTTGTGTTTGAATAGGCGTGGGGATCTTTCACTTCATAGAAGACTCAACAGGCTTTCCTTTCAAGGGAGGCTTGAGCAATCTTCATACTTGTAAAATAACTTGAAGTTATCTTAAAGAAATCTCTATTTCAGTGAAATCCTTTAAAACGGGGTTTGTTCCTATGGTACGCTTCCTTCCCCTCTTACTTATTTTGGTTACATGATCACTGCACTGGCTCATCAAACACCAGCTTAGAACCTTCTGTATGGGTGGCTGTTAATAGTGAGGCTGAAGGGGGGTGATGGGGTGAAGCCAGGTCTCTGTTTGGAACTGCTGGGGAAGGAGGGGAAGTGGGTGGGAATCCTGCCAGCGGGAGCCACAGGGATCCTGCTGGAATCCAGTGTAAAAGAGTTCCCTGTTTGAGAAATTCATCCCTCCCTCCTGTCCCCACCCAGTGCTATTTCCTGGGGGGTGGAGAGAAACTTAATCCCTTCATTGTGCCTCTGAACATTTTCCTCCAGGTTAAGGTGGTAGTTCTGTGCCCTCTGTCTTCCAGTGGGGATCTGTTGGACATGGCTTTGCCTGTCTCGTGGTGGAGGGGAGCCATGGAAAGCAGCAGAAAATCAAAGTGATCGTTATTACCAGTTCCACAACTATCCAGAATGTTGTGTCTGAAAATGGAATGATCTGGTTTTGCCAACTCCAGCTGGCTGATGGGGCCTGGAAAATAATCTGTGCAGCCTGTTCAGTATCTTCAGTGCTCTGAATAAGTGAGAGAAGCACTTGTCATTTGCAGTAGTGTGGGCTGGAAGCTTTAACATCAGATTCTGTGGGGCACAAAACTTTAAGGGCATGGTCCTCACTTTGGTCCATCACTCAGAGATGATGTCTCATTCACCAGTATTTACAAGGTAGATTTTCATTAACATGGTCCTGTTGGGGTGGCCGTGGCAGCGTGTGCTGCTGCTGTTTCTGAGAGTCCAAAATACATGCTGAGTACATGCAAAATTCTTCCCTGTGAGGGTGCTGAGGTGCTGGCACAGGGTGCCCAGAGAAGCTGTGGCTGCCCCATCCCTGGCAGTGCTCAAGGCCAGGTTGGACACAGGGGCTTGGAGCAACCTGCTCTAGTGGAAGGTGTCCCCCCTCCAGAAGTGGGGTGCTTCTGGCTGCCTTGCTAAAGGATGCTGCTTACTGTGAGATACAGGATTCCCAGCAGTGCTCTGAGCAGGGCTGAAGCTGTGTCACTGAGCAGGTTGCATCTCTCTGGAGCTGTTTGCATCCTAATTTATGGCATCAAAGATGGAGCTGCTGTGAGCTCTACACGCGCTTCCGAGATCAGCAGCACTGCCTGGAGCACCTGCAGGTAATGAGAATGAGCAGTAAAACCATGCCAGAACTTCCACCAGTCCCTTCTCCTCTGGGAAAAGTGAAGTTGGGTTCTCTTTTAATTAAGAGAAACTGAACATTGTGTGTAATTAGCGGAAACCATTGTGTAAGAAACAAAGGCGGACCTCTGAGTGCTTGCCCTGGTATGAGGAGCTGTGGTTATTCATGTCATAGCTGAGCAAGTTGTGGAGTTAGTGACAGCAGAACTGTTTAAGGTTCTGCGCTGTTCAGTGGTGGCTTTAACTCTGTGTAAGGAGTGAAACTCTGTGGCTTGACCCAGTATGCAATTAAACAGCTGCTACTGCCCTGTCAGCAGCAGAGGGCAGGTACCACCTCCTGATTTGACCGGACTGTTTCACTAAGGGAATGGAAGGATGCTGCTTGGGTCTGAATCAGCAACACTACACCTCTGTATGTGCAGCAGAACAACTTCGTTAGCAATTATTTGTGTGATGCGGAATGCACAGTACTTCATTCCTTCAGTTAGTAAATAATAGATGCTTGGTTACCCAGTTTTAACCAAAGATTCAAGGTCACTTTTGTGTTGAGCTGCTTAAACGAAAGACACAACTTGTGCTGCTCTTTGTAAACGAACAAGATTTCCATGGTACTTTGTCATGCCCCTGCCCTGTGCGAAGACAGTGGTTTGTGTCAGCCGCCGCGATCACAGGGCTGTGATCCATCAGCAGAATTTCCCCAGCGTCGCTGCTGTTGGCTGGAGCAGAGTGGTTCTTCCCTGCCCTGCCCCTGGGTCTGCTGAGGGCAGCCTCGGGTGACCGGACGATGCCATCTTCAGGCAACGCGGCCACAATCAACGCCACTGTAATATTCAAATGGCAAGTCCTAGGCTGACTCTGGTTACTCCTCAGAGTCTGTTTGGGGTCCAGGAAGCTTTATTAAGGCTCATGGTAATGTGTGTTCCTTGGAAAAACAACTTTGAGATTCATTTGCATTTAAAGAGATTTAGGTGCTTGTTTGTGTGATGTTTGTGGCTGATGTTGGAGAAACACCAGGTCAGGCAAGGTAGTTTGTGGTTCGGCAGCAGCTTTGTGGTGCAGCCTGTTTCCAGGTGCATTGTGATTTTCAGACTCCTCTGACAGGAGCATTTATCAATGCAATTCACTTTGGAATGTAGCTATTAAAAATACTTTAAAACCAGGAGGTGCAGCGAGTGCCCGTGTGCAGGTTCAATACCCTTAGTGGTTTGCAGGCATAGTTCTGCAGATAAGGCTGGTTATCGGGTTTAAGCTCATCTGACCTTTTGCTCACATACAACTTCTGTAGTACTCTGTCGGTATTTAAATATTAGTGTTTATCAGCAAGCAAATACTTATGATATTGGAGGAACTGGACTTGTCTCCATATTGCCATTACTGAATGGTGACCAGACAGGATCGAGTCAGGCTGTAATGTGGTATTATTCCCTTCCCTGTGCATATGTGCTTGAGGCTGCTTTCTGCTCCAGGAACGGAACAGTCATGTTGTGTTTCATTCCCCCCTAACACTTTCTGCTCCTTTGTTATTAATAAATGGAAGTAAAATCAATCGGTCCTCACCTGGGAGCCTGTAATTTCAAGCTAATGCTTGGCCTCGCTGCCTGAGGAAGGGCTGTGTGTGATCTGGTGCTTTCAACGCAGACAAAGGCAGCTGGACTCTGACCTGCTGCTGCTTTCTCCCTGCTTAAAGGGGAAATTTATCCCTCAGGCATGTTCTAATGTCAGGGGCAGCGCTGAGCTGCAGCAGGACCTGGGCTCTGGGGCTCCCCCTTGTTTTGTGGTGAAAGCTGTGATGCTCTCATTGCTGTAAAAGGGTGCAATATTCTTTGATGTAGCAAGTCTGGCCCCAGTTATCTGAAGATGTACTTAACAGACTGTTTTAAAGGCAGCTGCAAAGCCACGGGTTTGTTTCCAGAGCACATCACTAGTTGTGATCACTTTTATTAGTGCCTGAGTTGGTCTGTATCACGGGGCTGAGAACTTGAGGATGTTTTGTCAGAAAGCGCACTCGAGTTCTGTGTTGGCAATGAGACACGAGGAAGTTGTTCAGAACAAAACAGAGAATACTTCAAATCGTTTTGGCAGACTTTGCCTCCTTCAGGAGCTGTGTGCGGAGCTCTTTGACACTTCCACTGCAGTGTGTGTGCTGTTGGAGTTGGTGGTTCTTCCTCCTAACTTTGTGGAAAGAGCAACTGATCGTGCTGTTCAGTCCATGCACTCCTTGTAGATAGGAATGTGTTATTTGACACAGATTTAAAGTAATAAGGATGGTTTTGAGGACTGTTTGACATGTCGCGGAGAGAGCTAGGAGCAACTTGAATCCTTTCTTGCTCATTAGTAATTTGCTCTTGGAGGGATATGCTAGCTTGTACTAGGGAGGGTAAGAACAGGGTGAAGACAGCAGTATCTGAGGTTACAGATGGTTACTGTTTGGTTTGCTTCAGCCTGTTTGTTAGGAGTAAATTACCTGGATTAATTACAGGCTGCAGTTACATTTAAAGAAGCACAACTGTTGACTGCATTCTTGATACGAGCCTTCTGAGCAGTGCAGACTCAGAGCTGTCCTAGGAAGGCTGTTAGTTTTGATCATTTTGAGCCTTGCCCACTCTGTAGCATTCAGTGACTTTTCCATGATGGAGAAATTGCAGTAAATGAGGTGATAACACAATGTGCTGCCTGTGGGAACCTGTGGGTGCAACAAGAACCCTGTGCTTGCTCTGTTACTCCCTTATGCAGACTAAACAGTGCATCTTACTGTGCACGTTTAAACTCCAACATATTTGTGTGTGAGTCCACACACATCCTGATAAGATATGTTTATACAATATAAAATGCCATTCTTTCCCCAACTGAACTAATCCTTCCCCAAACCTGAGTGTGCAGTGCTTGTCTAGGCAGCTGCTGATAAGCCCAAGTCTACAAGATAGATGGATGTTGGCTGATGTGTGTCTGTACCGTGGGGGGAAATACCTGGACAAGAACACTTTTGTTAGTCTAACTTAGCCTTTCACGCTGTCAGCCTGTGCAGGTTTTAACTAAATCAAACCACTTCAAAAGCAACTGTCACGGGGTGTGTCTGTTCTGACGTTGGTCTGAGCACAAACGTACCCTGACCCCTGAAAGAGCAGGAGAACTAAACCATGCGGGTGGAGGGAAGTGCCAGGTCTGCCCTTACCCTGCTCACCTTGCTGGGGTGACACAGTTGTGTTTGCCAAGTCACTCTCTTGTCAGTGAGTGTCTTTGTGGGAAAACTGCATGAGATCTGACCTGGGAAAATTAGTATCTTGAGATAAAGATGGGCCTAAAATTAATAATTTTGTGTCTCTTTTCTGGTAAGAATTATTCTAATGGTCTTCACAGAATTCAGAAACTGCAGCTTTCATAGAATTCCCAGGTTGAAGGGACCTCAAGGATCATCTGATTCAACCTTTCCAGGCACAGCATGACCTAGACTGGATATCCCAGCACACTGTCCAGCTGAACCTTAACAGTGTCCAATGCTGGGGAGTCACCACTTCTCTGGGGAGATTATTCCAGTGGCTGGTTGTTCTCACTGGGAAACCTTTTCCTCTTGTGTCCAGTTGGAATCTCTCCAGGAATAACTTGTGCCCATCATCCCTCATCTTTTCCATGTGACCACTTGTAAAAGGGAGTCTTCTTTATAGCCATCCTTTAAATGCTGGAACATGGTGGTAAGATCTCTCTGAGCCCTCGTCTCAGTTTTAGAACTGTTTCCATAAATTATGATGTTGGTGCTTTTGCCTGGAGAGCTTTTAGGATCATTCATTTGTGAGCACTGGCTGTGGGTGGTGATGGCAGTGCTTTACCAGAGCTCTTTGCTCCCGGTGATTTATGTGCTTATGTCACCCGCTAATGGCATTAGAGGAGGATGTGTCCCGCTGGGGTTTCGTTAAGAGGGTTATGTGCTGGCCAGCAGTGCCCAGGAGCTCTGCTCACTTTCACAGGTTCATGTCAGCTTCCAGGCTGAAAGGTTTAAGAACTGCTTTGAATTCCAGCTGGTGTTCCTGAAGTGAGCTGGATAACTGCCGAAGATTGGCCATGCTCTCTTTGAGTAAGCTGGTTATGTAGTCGCTGTCACAGCTGTGTGGGCAACAGTGTGTGGAGGCTCTGGATGAGCAGTTCCAGCTCAGGTGGATGCTTCCTGAGCAAGTTAACTTGTCACAATATTTTTCGCTGTAACGTTAAGACCTGTATTTCTTGTGTCCCTGGCCCTGTATTGTCTTTTCAAAGCGTATTGAGTGTGTTCTCGACCGGGAGTTGTACATCACTGATTGTGCTCAGCCTGACAGCTAGAATTATCTCCTCTTGGTGGCATGAGGAGTCCTGTGAGTTCTCTTCTGGCTGCTGGGATTTCACTGTGGAGAATATTTGGATTTAGAAAATCTTGGCAGAAGAGCTGCTGGGATTAAAGGACGTTGGGGATTGCTTTCCAGAGGCCTTCAGGTTGGGGTCCTCATTTGTCTGTCCTGTTTGGGCCCCCATAACCCCTGTATTCTCTCCTCTTGTGTCTCAGGATCACTATTAAAGCAGTGTCCTTGCTCAGAGTTCTTTGGGGGGGACACCGGGGTGGGTGGTGTCTGTGCAGTAAAACTCAGCACACTTCAGTACACTGCTTGCTCCTCTTCTGGTTGAGAGGGAAGAGATGCCTGGTAGCTTCAAGCTCAGATTCCCTAAGTATGCTGCTATATTATTGGGAAATATCTATCCTATAACCATAATAAACTCTAAACATTAACTCCACTTCTCTGGTTGTCAGCAGTGTACAGATGTGTATTTTCTGTGGCCTGTCAGAGCAGCTCTTGCTGGCAGCACCCTGTGGCTTTCACTGCCAGCCCCGGTGTGTCCTTTCACTGCTGTTGGTAGCACTAGAACATCTTGCTCTGTGAGAGCAATTAGTCTCGGTACCAAACATGCCCTGAGTGTAAATACCTCTGTTGGCTGTCACTAATGCTCTCACTGCTCTCATCTTTAAATACTAATTGTAATGATGGGTGAGGAGCAGACTTGTTTTTGAAGGCTGTAATTTAAAGAGTGTCCTAGAAATGTTGAATCTGAACTATGCTGTAGACTCAATAAACAGCTGAGAGTGGTGTTTATCTGCTGCCTGAACTGGTGCAGGTGGAGAGCATTGCAGTGCACAGGGCAGGAGGATGTAATTATATGTGATGTGGTGGTCCAAAGATAACTGCAAGATGAGAGCTGCAGGTAGGTGAAGTAGCTTGATTTCTGATCTGTTAAATACCTGGTAAGATAAGGGGTTTCAGGTTCAGAGAACAGAAGTAGATAATGGTTCATGCAACATATAGTAGAGCTGTACAGTTCCTTACCAAAGGGTGTCGAGGATGCTAAAAGCTGACTTGGACTTGAGGAAAAACTGGATAATAGAACAATTCATTCAGAAATATGGAGCATGTGGGCAGAATCCCTCCAGCCCAGGAAGTTTAAATCATTTATTGAAAGTGAGGAGAGCACTGGGAGAAGTGTTCTGTGCATGTTCTGTTGATGTTCTCTCTGAGCATGCTGGTGTGAACATGTCTCCGCATCGCTCCCGAAGGCGCTGCAGTCCCAGATGGATGCACGGAGTGCGTGCAGACACCCGGAGTATCTGCTTCATACACAGCCCTGAAACTGAGAGCACACCAGGTACAAGCTGATAGGAACAAGTACTGCTTTTGAGCTGAGCAGCATGGTGCAGGTTGGGTGCTCATTTGTCTTTGGAGACCTGGAGTTGGGAAGAATTGCTGTCAGGCTGAGCTTGGGAAAAAGATGCTCTGTGTTAACAGCAAATGGGCAGTATTGGCCTTAGCTAAGCCTCTGTGGTGTGTTGGGCAGTTCAGAACCTCCCGAGATCTGTGCTGCTGGTGTGTCTGATGATGGTCTAAATACCTAAAGGGGCTGCAAGAAAGCTGGAGAAAGGCTTTGGACTAGGGCTTGTAAGGACAGGGCAAGGGCAATGGCTTTAACCTGCCAGAGGGGAGATTGAGATGAGCTCTGAGGCAGAAGCTCTTCCCTGTGAGGGTGCTGAGGCGCTGGCACAGGGTGCCCAGAGAAGCTGTGGCTGCCCCATCCCTGGCAGTGTTCAAGGGCAGGTTGGACACAGGGGCTTGGAGCAACCTGCTCTAGTGGAAGGTGTCCCTGCCCGGGGCAGGGGTTGGAGCTGGATGAGCTTTCCAGCCCAAACCAGTCTGGGGTTGTGTTACTGGGAAAGAGGGAATTTGTGCAAATATGAATGAACGATTTTAAAAATCTTGCCTGAGAAGATCCATTTATTGGGTCACTTCCAGTCTCGTGTGTGGTGTCTCTGGCTGTGCAGCATGTTTCTCTTCTGCAGACTTAGCATGTTGCTTGTCACGCTGACCTCGTCCTCTAAATGTGGCACTGGGGAGACCTCCATTTAAATTTAAAACTTGTGAAAGCAGACTCTGCATCCTCCTCCTGTTAATCATTATGCTGTCTAGTGAATGTTTTCACAGCCTCTGCGACTCCTCTCGTAGAACATGTTGGGAGACAGACTGGCAGCAGCAGTAAGCTGAAACCGGGTTCTATTCGGATGGGTTTCAGTGCTGGAAAAGGAGAATTTCTTTTAAAGCAGAGGCATGTGTGTTTTCTAATTTAAAATCAGTTACATTTCTGTCCAAATAGGCTCATGCATTCCATCTGCTCTGCATTGTAACTGTCTGAAGTCTGATCCTGAGTCTGGTCTCGGCTTTGTGGTGCGGTGGAATAGGAAAAAATTACTCCTGCGAGTATTTCAGTCCTCCTGTGTTATTAGTGGTGCTAAGCATGACCTTTGTTCATGTCAGTGGACACTTAATTCGACTAACGTGTTTGTTATTTTAGAGTGAGTGTTTGCATGTCTGCAGATCATAACAACACTGTAGTACAGTTTCCTGCGTGCTTGTCTTGTTAGTTAACATGAAATCTCAACGCGTTACTCAGGGCATGAGCACGCGGGGAATGTATTAATAGCGATTGCTCTCTATCGCTTGGCTATCAAGTACTGCTCTATCAGAAATAGATCTGGGCTGATGAGACTGTCTACGTATTGTTTACAAGATATTTTGGATCTGGGCAACATTTACTTGTGAGTCTGAGTCACTTGAGCAGTCTGTTGCAACGCAGAAACCGAGGAGGCTCTGCCAGGGTTCTCCTGGAGCAGGCGGCTGGACCACGGAGGGCTCCACCGGCCCCTAGCCCAGGTTTCTCCAAGAGTTATGAAGTCTGAAGATGATCCTGAGGATGGGGATAACCTACCTGGGGATCCAAGTGGAGTGAAGGATGGAGCAAGATGAATTCAGGGCAGTGGAGAGAGCACGTTTCACGAAGCAGCCTGCTTGAACTCTGCCTCGGTGCTTTGTGAGCTGCCCTGGATTGTAACTTGATGCGAGATAAACTGATTGCTCCTGGCAGCGAGACGCTGTGGGTTTGATGATGACTTGTTGGTTTTCTTGTGCAGCTAAAGACACAGTAGGTATCTTGGGTTTCACGTCAGTGGCAGTAGTTTGCAATTGCAGAAATGCAAAAGCTTGAGTTTTGTAACTGTTTGACAGTCCTGTGAGGAATTTTCCTTTAATGTGAAATGTTTTGGTGACAGTATTTGATTTAGTACATCATAGGAAATGGTACAACCCACTTAAATGGTACAACCAAAGGGAAAAACATTAATATGATGATTTATTATTTAAATAATACCTTGTTCATCTGAAGATGTATGAAATGGGATCAAGGAATGGCTGGTGAAGGGTTTTCTGCAGATCCGTGTGAGTGTTTGCTGGCAGGTGTAAGCTGTGAGTGTGGAACTCAGTAATCTAAACCCAGTAGCAAACACAAAGGATGTGATCGCTTCCCTCCAAGGATGTGGAATGCATCACGTGCACAAGATTTCAGAGGTGCAGAGCCTGGTGCTTGGTATGTGCAGTTCCAAAGGTATTTAACGATAAAACCTAAACTTTGCCCAAGAAGCAGCCCGGCAGAGGAGGCTTTGGAGGCTGGGAGGGATGCTGCTTCCCTGGCACCCTGTATGAGCAGTAACATCACGGGTGCAATTCTGCATTACACCAAGCAGTCTGGCTTGGCTTTTAACCTAATGCATGTTTTCATTGATTGACAGACGGGTTCTGCACTTAGCTGGGTAACACTGGGGCTTGTAATTACATTAGTTGTCTATTTTTACTGCTTCAGGTCACTTTTAGCAAGTATTGTACTGAATAAGTGATCGCTATGGCTTCATGATTAGTGTGATCTTTCTTTATCATAATGGGGAATAGGGATAATGGTGGTTACAGCTCTGTTACATGAATCATTCTACAGGCTGGTGGTGAGTTTTTGGTGCTGCTGTTTTCTGTATCTCCTCTTTTGCCTAGCAAAGCCTGGCTCTGGTACAAGGTGAGTCCTTGTGCAGCTCTGGGCTCTGTCCGCTGAGAGCTGTCCACTTGGCATTGGCACAGTCCTTTGTGGGTCTTCCAGACTTTATTATGTTAAATACTGTAAGATGTTGGTCTCTTCTGGTAAGAAAGTCCTGAGGGAAAGATAGTTCTGTCTTGATGGAATGTCACTAGGTTTTTTTTTTTTAACATTAAACTTACACAGCTTTTTGGGTCTTTTAGTCTGTTCTTCTTGTTTTGACATGATGGCTGTGAAAACTTTTGAATAGAGGCTTTGGCACTTCAAGGAGGCAGAGGAGAGTGTTATGATGAACCCAGCATGAAGGATACAGGGTTGATGGGCTGCTTTCTCACTGCAAGAAACAAATGTGTCTTCAGCTACTCTTTGGCTTCTCTATTTTGGAAATGATTAGGTTTACCAGTTTTAATGTTCTTTCTTCAGTGAGGTGTGGAACTTGTGATCCACAGTGATAAGTAACCTCATCCACCTGCAGGTTACCTGTGTCTCACTGTTACCACTAAATTCTTTTGCTGTATAGAGTTATATTTGAATATAATATTCCTTCATAAGCCTTTTTCTTCTGTTGAAAGCTTCTTGAATATCAAGTCGTCAGTGTCCAGCTTGGCTGTGAGGTTTCTGTCACAGATCAGAATTCCTGAAGAGTATAAAGCCATTCAGAAAGGGAATTTGGCAATGAGGAGAAGCAGCTCCGTGTTTTGGGGTGGGATGCTTGGCCTGGGGCCTGAATCTCTACAGTTGAAGTAAACAAGGAGAAAGTGGGGGGTGAGGAATGTCTGAGGCTGGATGTGCAGTGGTCTATTTATAACTGACTTGTGCTTCCTTTGCACTCTACATTGCTTTTGTAATTGCAGGCAATTTAAAGCTATAAACTTTGAGTTTCTTTCTTCAACAGCTCAACTGATGTTCATCTCTTGAATAGCACACTTCTTTGGTAAATTTTGCTCACTGGAACAGTCTGACACAGTCAGGAAAAGCTGTGTCCTGTTGTGTATTTTTAGCACATCCATTTGATGTTAACATCTGAAACCTGCTTGGGACATAATGGAGCTGATTCAGATCTGCTTTTAAGACTGGCCCAGTTCAGTGAGTTGAGTTAATAAGTACCCTTCTGTGCTGATGCCATGTGTGTACCTATGGCGACTCGCAGCATTTTGGCATTCAGCTTCGTGCTGTGCAGGCTTGGGATCTGGTTTGGTACCAGATCTGAGGCATGTGAAGCACAGGGGAGTGAAGGGGTGCTCTTCCTGGCAGCATCCTGTGGGTTGGTGGGGTGGGAAGCAGCAGCAAACTGCACCCTGTGAGTGGATGGAAGCACGTTCTGGGGAAAAGCAGGTTGTGTGAATGGATAAGATGGAAACTGGGGCTCTGCTTTTTGCTTTTCTGATGTTTTCATTGATTTTAGTTAGGCGTTGGACATGAAAACCAGTGTGATTTCACTAAAGTGGAGGCTCAGCCATTCTTGATAGATGTGAACTGGTTTGGAGGGCTAAATTTAGTACATATTTCATGTCTTGCTGAATTCATGAAACCAGTCTGCTGTTGATGACACATTTCATAATGTCCTGTCTAAGTATCATACCAAGCTCACCTGTTGAGTTCTCTGTGGTACCTTCACTATACAAGGGTTGACGGGGGAAACTGTAGCAGCTGTGATTTATCTGCCTACTTCCTTATGAAATGGCTTGTAATGAACACTGAAAAGCTGAGACTGAAGATGACTGCTTGGATTGGAAGCTGTTAGCAGTACTATTTTGGGCTCTGTTACTTGCAATTACTCACTTATCTGTCCCTTTGCGGTGCATCTTGTTTATTAATTTGTAAATTTTGGGGCATGTGCAGATATTTAATAGATGGAAGTGGAAGACTTGATTGTCTTATTTAGACTATTGCAAGTCAAGTAAGTGACAATAAGGATGAACAGGAAACCTTCCTGTTTTCATTCTGTTAATGGAGTTAATTGCCTTGCTGATGTGAGAGCAGTTGATGTGCCTTCCCTGAAGGGCATGAGACAAAGAGGAGACAGCTTGTCAAATCTGTAGCTGCTGCAGAGAGAAGGAGGGGGGAGTTCTTCATGTGCAGAGTGGAGAGATTAAACTGTGATCACTAGGCATGAGGAAAGATGTTCTCTGACACAGGGAGTGAAGGACTGAAGTGCAGGTGTCCTTGGATGCTCTACCCTTCCTTCAGTGGAGCTCTTGAGAGGTAGATGAGCACCAGGCTATAGGTGATATTGCATGGGGCTCCCTCTCGGCAGGACCTCTGAAGTCCCTTCTAGCCCCAATGTGGGGTTCTTGAGATACTACAAGTTGCTCTTCTATGAATTGTATCTATGTACAAGTGCACATGGTAGCCCCTCCTGTGCTGTGTGAAGTCCTTAGTTCATCACAGCCCTAGGCAGCATGTATAGGAGAATGTATTTTCTGGTCAGAATGGAAGTATTCGTGATGAGGGGAGGGAAAGTAAAAATGCAGTGACAAGACAGCTGTCCAGGCAGCTTTATGTGGCACACGGAGGGGCTAGAAGGAGATGGCTGAAGACAGCCTAATATGAGAAACCATCTGAAAGCTTTATTTGGGAGTGAGCATAGGGAATTACTGTGTGTGGCTTTACTTTTAGTCTTATTAGACAGAACAAAGAATGAGGAAAGCCAGAGGCTTGATCCTCAAGGTCTCCTTTAGGACCAAAGTGACTTAATCAGACTGTCTTGGAGCACTGCACATCCAGTGCCACCAGACTGATTGAAATGCTACAGTGACATTATACATAAATAACTCTAAACATCTTTAACAGATACAACTCTAATTGCAAACAGATATTTTTTGTGTATCCCCCAATTGCATTTGATTCAGCCTTTTGTTGAAATCCTTGAATAGATCAATAACGTACCATAAGCTCACTTCCTTTTCTCTTCTCTTACACAGCTGAACACTGACTGGAACAAATATGATGACAGGCTAATGAAAGCAGCTGAAAGGGGAGATGTGGAAAAGGTTTCATCAATCCTGGCCAAAAAAGGAGTCAGTCCCACCAAACTGGATGTGGAAGGCAGATCTGCGTAAGTAACTCCCAGTGCTCCAGTAATGGTGCTGGGAAGCCACCGAAAGCCACTTAATACCCAAATCTTGTTGCTGCTCCAAAACCTTTTCTTTTAATACATATATCTGTGTAATACATCATGTTAGATTAGGATCTCAGCCAGATTGGAATACCAGGTAGCCAGAATGTGAAATTCTTATAAGCAATCTTCACTTCAACGTGAAGATGAGTATTTAAATACTTGCTATTGCCAGATTTTAATATTATGAGACATGGAAAGCATATTGGGTTTTCTTCTGGTTCTCTGATTCAGTGATTACTTCTCAGGAAGCTATCTTGTTGCTTAAAGTAGGAACTGCAAGTAGTATCTGCAAGACTCTTGTCTGGATTTGGATGCTGTCCAGAGCTGGGTTTGCACTGTGTAATGCTTTCGTTATACAGCTTCGGCTTCCCTGGTTAATATTACCGTTTTTGTGTATAAAGCAGATGGGTTTCAGCAAGGTATTTTCTATTTGCAGATTCCATGTTGTAGCATCAAAGGGCAACCTGGATTGCTTGAACACTATCCTTGTTCATGGAGTTGATATCACAGCCACGGATGCTGCAGGTAGGCTTCCTCACGTGTCCTAGTGCAGCTTGCAACAGTTCTTGGCTTGGTTTTCATTTTGGAGTAGAATCGAGCTGAACTCTGGGATAGATTTTCCTCCTTTCTGTAGCAATGACTGTGACCTGTCGCTGAGCTTCGAGGGAACTCATGTCCTGGCCTGTAACTTCTTGAGTTCTGCTGCATTCATGAACTTTGGGTTTGCGCTGCTCTAAATACAGTCTGCTCCAGGCTCGCTGGCAAGATCAGCATTTCTGCTTCAGAGTCACAGTGTAGGAACAGTTCTAAATGAATTTGTGCCCATTTAAATACTAAGTGTATTTCACTGAGCCTTACGAAGTGCTGTACACAACGAGGATTGGAGCTAAATGATGTGGTAGGTGTTTGGGCACCCATACTGAGCCCTCCAAAATCCAGATGGTGCCTGTGCTATGTTCCTTTGGGATTTGCATGTGTGGTGTCGGAGTTTGTGTGGAGGTCTTGGGGAAGAGGTAACCAAAAAGGTGCTAATTTTGCCTTGGATTATATAACATGGCTAATGAATATTCTCTTGTTTTCAGCTCCAATAGCTGAAATAACCCAGCCTGCTCCTTTCATATGACAGATCAGCTTTGTAAATGCTTATGTGGAGTCATTCACAGTACTTTGAGATTAATTTCATTACAGAACGTGACTCCTTGGTTTCCATTTCTCTAAAGCAAGAGAAGACTGTAAAAAATGAAGTGAATACAGGAGAGATGACTTGGTTATAGCACAGACAGAACTGAAGTGGGGCACAGGGACTGTTGTAGCTGAAATGATAATGCTTTAGTGAAGTACAAATGAATGTCTTATGAATGAGTGCTACAAGGTTAGTCATAGACTTCTTGAGAAGCAGCACAGGGATGCTGAACTTGTGTGTGGTGTTTCTAAGTGCATGTTAACATAGATCCTGTGCTATTGTTGATCTTCTTTTAGGTAGAAACGCACTGCATCTTGCCGCGAAATACGGACATGCTTTATGCTTGCAGAAGCTGTTGCAGGTACTGGAAATACAACTTGTCTGTTGCTTTTGTTCTTGAGAGGGGAAAAAAGGTGCTTTTAATAAATTTCATTACTGAAACGATATTGGGGGGTTGTCTTAGGTGTTTGTGCTCATTTGAATCTTTAGCTTTTAATGTGTTCTCATTTTGTATTTGTATGATGCATGTCTCTGTGCAGATATAAACGGCACATTTTCTGTGGAGTGCCAGAACTAGTCGTGATATTGGTAGTGAAGGAGTAATGACAAGTAGTGGAGAATCTAAGCCATAGATTTTGAAATGTAGGACATCTGAAAGTGTTTATGAAAAGTCAGTGTGGGATTGTGCATTTTCTTTGCATGGTCTTAATTTACTTCTACAACTCTTGATCAATGTGTCGAGAGCACTGAAGTGCATGTACCCGTGGCTTTTTCTGTCATGACTGTCACTGTATTTGTAAACTACAAACACATTTTCTTCAATCACTAGTTAATGCTTTAATTAAAATCTCAAAACTTCTAACGTTTTGGAAGTGCAGTCTGAATCCTAACGGGTAACTGGGGTTGCTTATTTCAACAGTACAACTGTCCAACAGAGAATGTGGATCTGCAAGGAAGAACTGCTCTGCATGATGCAGGTAAAAGGTTTTGCTTTTCTGTTAACTGTAGTGTGAAATCTAGATTGAATTAAGGGATTACTTTTCAGCTGGATCAAATTCTTCTCTTTTCATTTTTGTGACTGTAGTAGGAGAAAATGTTTTATGTTGTCAAGATATTGGTCCTCTAACAAACCTGTTAATAGTCTCAGCAGAGGTTGTAGGTCTGAAAAGCTCTTCTGGTACCCATGAATTGTCTAGAAAAATCTTAAGCAAGTATCCTGAGCAGTGTTTTAGAGCCAGCAGTGTTAGTAGGTTGAGATACCTTTACTGTGGCTTGTCTACATCCTCATATGCATCTTGAGCAGTTGTGTTTGATTTCTTTCATGTGCTGTTGAGGTGGTTGTGTGAGAACTAAGTCAAAGAGCCTTGTCATGCTTTAACTTGGTTGTGTGAATTTTTGTGAAGCAGGTAGACCCAAGGAGGTGGTTGGGGTTTCACAAAGGCTGTTTTCAGCAGTGTAACTTGCTCTTTTCTTTTTCTCTTGAAAGCTATGTCAGACTGTTCCTCGAGCATACAACTACTGTGTGATCACGGGGCCTTGGTGAATTCAAAAGATGGAGTAAGTTGTTGCTAATAAATGTTGCATTCTCCTGCACAAACCTTATTGGAGTCCTTGTGCTTTCCCTCCTTCCCTTATTTCTTCTGCCCTTCCTCTCTTCAGGACGGGAGGACACCGCTAGTGCTGGCCACTCAGATGTGTCGTCCCACCGTTTGTCAGCTTCTGCTAGACAGAGGAGCAGATGTTAATGCCAGGGACAAACAGAACAGGTAATGCATGCAGAGGCTTGCCAGAGTGCCTGCTGACATTTAAAGGGTAATAAAAAGCTGTCACTTGGCTTTCAGGCTACAGACTAAATATGTTAAATTCAGTGGAAAAGAACCTGGGGTTTAGTTCAGAAGTACATGTGCCAGTTCAGTAACGCAGATGAGCATGGCCTTATTTCACTGCTTGTTCTTGCATCCTAAATACAGACAGGCTTGTTGCTGCCAGCAGAGAAACTGCACTTCGTTGTTTTAAGGGTTTGTCTGTCCAAAGCTGCATCTTGCACCCTTTGGGATCAATATGCAGATGGGTCATGACAAAGGTGGTGCTCTTACAGAAAGTACTTGAGAGTCCCATTGGAGCTACAAATGGACCTAAAGGCCTTGAAATGTTTCCTTCTGTGTTCATGGAAAGGGGCCAGGGGAAGGGTTTTCTATTTGTAGCTGCTACTTCTGCCAGTTATTTCTTGGGAGGGTGACTGCCTGGTGGACAGAGGGCTGCTGTGGGACAAAGCATGGGTACTTGCATTGTGTGTTCTGAAGCTGGCAAGTGTTTGGGGCATTGCCAGGGCTCTCGAGCTGAACTTGGCCCACCCTGAACTTTGTCTAAACTTCTTGTCGTGTTTGTTGAGTCTGTTGAGATTTCTATCTAAATAGAGAGGAAGCCAAAGTCACAAGAGTTTAAAACAGTGGGTGGCTCTCCCGCGGGCGGTGGGTTTATGTTGGGTTTCATCAAAATACTGCTATTACAGTGGGTTTGGTTGCTTTTTAACAAATATTTATCCATTGACCAAATAACTTCATAAAGATTAGTTTCCTGTTTTGATAGATTCCTTGACTTAAGCTTCCGCGATTAGACATAAGTGCATGAAGGATTCTTTCTGTGATTGCTCTGTTGAAGCACGAGCTCCCTGAGTCTCTGA
>NW_009919908.1:20521-43965 GCF_000696875.1 Nestor notabilis | reverse complement strand
ACTCTTTCTCCCCATCCTCAGGACTGCCTTAATGTTAGGCTGTGAATATGGCTGCAGGGATGCAGTGGAAGTTTTGCTCAAAAATGGTGCGGATGTTAGTTTGACTGATGGCCTTGGTCATGACTGTGCTTACTATGCCAGGATTGGGGACAATATTGACATTTTGGCTTTAATAAAAGCTGCCGTTGAGGATTCCAGCAAAGGTATGAACAATGTGACTACAACAGCTTGCTGTTAGTCTTTCATTTGAACTGTGCATCTTCCCACTGCTGTGTCTTCAGGAACTATGTTTTTGGAGGGCAGCTGTAGTCCTTTGAGCACACAGGTGATAAACTGTCTGTTAGTGAGGGGAAAGAGGGCTTTGGGGTTCTGTTTTTAGTAAAGCTTTTAAGGTAAATGCAGACTCTGATGCCTTGAGGTATTAACATTGCTTGAACCTGGCATTGCAGTATTGATCATAGGAGTTATTTAGCCTCTTCTATAGAAGAACTTTGTACTTGTGAATGTTTCCATGTTGGATTAACTGGGGGTGTGGTGAATCTAATTATTGAAATGATCAAAAATAGATAGAATCAGCTGTTGGTGTTGCAGGGGTCTGAAATGCATATTTTAACTTCCTGCTTTTGTGATGTCTTTTTAGGAAGAGATAGCATGAAGAAGGGGCAGCCTGAACAAAAGGTAAGGCTGCTTGTACTATGTCTCTCTAAGGCAGTATATTCCTGGGGTTGCTGAGAGGGTGATTAAGGTTGTGCTGTGATGGAAAACTAGTTCAGTGGGTTTTGAATTCTCAACTTCATCTGTAGCTGAGAAGGTTCCCTCTGTAATCAGATGGGGTGGCTATTTCTATTTGAGAAATATTTGATGATGTGCATATTTGGGATTAGAGTTTTGACAAGCATCCCATTTTCTGTCTGGGTGAGATCATGAGTGACCTCTTGCTGAGAAGCAATCTGTCAAAATGCAAATGCTGGTAGTATTGCCCCCGCAGCGGGAGCTGGGATGGAGGCAGAGCTCACTGTACCCAGATAGGAATGTAAATTAATACTTTACTGTTGCAATAACAGATTACTAATGTGTCACAGAAGTGGAATCGGCTGCATGCGCAGGAGGAGGTGAATGTCAAGCTGTATCAGACGGAACATAACGCTCAGGTAAGCGAGAAGGATTTCTCTGACTTGCATATTCCCATGGGCATAATGAACCAGACACACTAAAGACAAGATGTGGTTGTAAAGGGGGCATTAGGGATTCTATTAAAGGTCATATATATTGCTGTTTACTTAAAACTTAATTGCACAACTGTGTAATGTGGCAATTGTGCAAATAAGCTGTAAACTTCAGGAAAAATGTGCTTGTTTGTGTAATAAATAGTTGCAAGTCTCTTCATGTCTTAACTTCTCCTAACTCTTAAATCTTCTGTCTGCTTCCACCTGCAGTAATACCAGAATCATAAATGAGGAAGGTTTATTTTTTTAACATTCTCAATGCCTCTTACTAAAAATAACCTGTTACAATGGTTCCACTAACAGTATTGATTTTCTCATCTCATTACTGTGTCATTACAGTTCTCAGAAAGGTAAACACCATTTTAAGCTCTGGGGAACAAACCACTGCGAAATTGAGGCCTGCATTCTGAAATGCTTTGTGATTAAAGGATAAAGATCTCTAAAGGCAACTTCTCTGCTTTGAGCTAAAGTAGTTGCCCCAGTTAAGGCGGCACTTATCAGGCAAGACTTCAAGAGGCTTTATTGTTTGCATGTGAGCACTGGACTGACTGATGGGGCACACACCTATCACTTGGGCTTTTTTTCTGTTACTAGGGTGGTTCTTGGGGCTGTTTGGAACAGTTAGCACACCTGAAGGTTGCTGTCTTTCATGCTGGTGAGGCTTTTTCATCACACCTTTGGCTGCAGCAGTTGGGTTTCAGGAACTGTTTTAACATCAGCTATTTATACTTGCTAACAGACAGCAGATAAGCAGCCTCTTGAGGGCTGTCAGCATCGAATGCAATCTTGCTCTGCTCATACTTTCAAAACCTTTATGTACCCTTATAAGAGAATGAGCTGTCTGGAGCTGAAAAGCTTGAAGACTGGAGCTTGTGCATATGTAAACCTTCAGAATGAACCAGACCTGGAGTAAGGCTCCAGAATCACTAGGGGATTCATTAGCCAAGGCTTGGTGTTTTTAGTTGACTGTTAAATCTGCTGGTTCAGGTTCATTAGTTTTCCCAGTGTGTGTAGCGTGGTCCTTTGTTCTAATTTCATATTTTTACTTTTAAGGAATTGGAGTTAGAAAATCAAGATTTGAAAGATCGAATGAGAGAAGTTCAAGAGGAGCAAAGGATGCTGCTGGATAGAATCAGTGGGCTGCAACTGCAACTGAGTGAGGTAAGCCTAGTGTTGGAATAACCTGACTGGAAAGCTGTAATAACCACCCAGTGCTGGCAGGGGAGGCTGGTAGAAGTAGGAAGGGAAGCACCTGTGATTAGGATGTGGTCTCTGTTGCTTTCCTATGAATTGTTTCTGTGTCAGTGTCATTTTCTTCTGCTGCAAAAGCCTTTGGTCGTGTAATAGTATTCAGAATCTGAGAATTTGGGATCTGACCTATTACAATGTCATTCACTGCTGCTCATTAATGTGAGCAGTAACATTTAGGGCTGTACTTCCCAGTGTAACGTGAACTGTGAGGTGTTCTGGCAAGCTGTAACAGAGTAAACTTCACCTGCACAACTAATGTAGGTGGTGTGTTACACTTTATCATAGCTGCTGCTCATTTTGCAGCACTTGTTTTAAGTGGAAACAGAGAAAAATCTTCAATTGGCAAAAACAGAAACAAAGGTTTTCAATAGGGGGTTTCTCACCCATATTTGAAACCCTATTTGAAACCCTATTTTTAAAGTTCCCTCCTCTTAAAGGTGTAAATACAATCAGTACAATTAAGGAAGAAAATAAAAACAGGATTGTTTCCCTTTTGTGGAGGCTCACACTTATTCCCTCATTGTGTTTTTGTAGAGGTACATTTTAAGAGGATGCAGCTTCCTCTCAATGTAGCACTTCGACAGAAAGAATATTTCTTACTGGAATCGTTCTTTTCTGAACAGTTCTCTCAAGCATTGCCTCTATAAATCTAACTCCTTAATACTAACTTTCCAAAATCAACAAACTTCTACTGGAAAAACTCTACTCTTCTGCCTCAGTAGTGTATGATTTAGATACTTGAAGATAGTCCAGTTGTCATGTATGTATGTCAAGAGACATTGCTCTGTCAAAGACCCTGAACTTCTGTTCGTCCTTATTTCTTTTCCAGAGGTTAGATGGTAAAGCAAAGGGGAACAGTCATGTAGCATTAAAACTGGGGTAGACTTGTCAGCTGCTGAACTGTGTATGAGCCCCTTAAACGTCATTGCAGAAATGATTTGTGGGGGGATTTTCTTTGTTATTTTTGCAGGAGCAAATGTTTGCAGATGATCTTGAGAATGAGGTACGATATCACCTGCAAGTGTGATAGAACTGGAAGTAGGGAAGTGCCTATCGTATTTAAGTAATGGTATTTAAAACTGTAGAGAAGAGCAAAGCTATCTGTAAATGCTGAATGAAATATCCACTGGTTCGTGCTCAGCTTATACAGCTGCACAGCACTTCTGTTACTACAAATAATATATGTAATCCCTATGGCACCTTTACAATAGACTTTACTATTATAAATACATCTTTAGTGACTTTCAGTAATGCAAGGTTAATAAATGTGATAAGTTAAACAGTAGCAAATAATGGTGCTTATTCCATTGACTCATTGTTTAAGACTCCTCTTGTGGAGGAGCAGTGGAAGAACTTCAGAATCAAACATTTAAGAATCCTTTTCACTGCTGGTCTTGGTTGAAGTTCTCCCTAACTTTATAAAAGTTGCTTGAGCTCTTGCAAGTCTGTGTCTCCTTGTGGCTTTGGCTACTTGGTGTTTTCTCTTTCTCTTTCAGAAGGATGAGCTGAAGAAAATCCTAACCACCAAGGAAAAACAGCAGGAGGAAAGCTTAAGGACTATTGAAGCTCTCAAAGCTAAACTCAAGTATTACGAAGTATGTGAATTGATTTAAAATGTAATACAGCAATTGGTATTTACTGTAGTAAATACTTAAGCAACTGTTGAAAGGCTTAAATGGTTATCTCCTTATAAAAGCTTTCCCTGACCTTTAATCCCTAGTTTAACGTAGTGTAAAAATTTGAAATGAATTTTCAGCTTTATTTTGTATTTCTTTCTGTTTGCCTTTAGGTTGATTTTGTGGGATCTGGAAGTAACTTTGCTAATAGTAAGTATTTAGTTATTAAAACTTGCCATGCATGGTGCAGTGTTGGCATATAGATAAAGGGTGTGTTTTTCCTGTTCTCTCTTTCTTTTATTGGCATTAACTGTAGGCAAGCATGACGTGTGTGTCCATACCTGAGAGCTCAGAATCCTGTCACCTGGGCACAGTTGGGTTTGCACGTGAGGCCCTATTGATCAGTCTTGCTTATGAGTGACTGGTCTTGTAACTCCGATGCATCTTCTGATAACACAAAAAACAAGCCGAGCAGGATTTGTCCTCCCAGCTGAGCTCCCTTGTCTGTCCTTCATATCTTAAACAACACATGTCTAGCTTATGAGAAAACCACTTCTGCATCCAGCTTGGTCACAGGCTTGTCTTGCACTTGTGTAACTTAAAAATGTTACTTCATCTGTCTTGAGCCATTGCGAGAGCTGTTTGCCTGCTGTCAGGAAGGATCACCCATTTGGAGTGCAAGGGGATGCTTTTCCCTGGTGTGTTCATGGTGCTTTTCATGACTTCTGCAGGAGGGTTTAATGAGCCCATTACGGTCCCGTTGAACAGAATAAAATGAGGAAGGAGAATCATAGTTTTTGTGACTGTGTTACTGTTTTTAACTGGAGACTAAATGCTGTTTCCTTTGAAAATCTAGGAAAAGAAGATTTATTACTTAAACAAGGGCAAGTGTTTGCTGCGGAGTCACAGGTAATAAATATGTTACTGCTTGAGAGAGTTCTTAAGATATTTATGCTTGGGAAAGCTAAATGTAGTTATAAATGTCTGTATATTAACCATTGCTTCTGAATTCAGCTTCCAGTAGTACTTGCTTGGTCACGTTTATTTTTAAGTGCTGGTGCCCTCTAGAGCTACACATGTGACATAGCTCCAAGTGCTGCTGCTGGATGCTGAACAGTCTGTAATGAGCATCCTTACAACTCAATCACTGCTGCATCAACAGTCAGTGTAAAGGGCAGTTGGTTTTCACCTCCATAATTTCTTTTCCTACTTTAAATTCAGTTAAAATTCAGGAAACTTTATTTTCGTGCCAGCAAAACAGCAATTTCCTGACACTTTTGGCTGCTGATAGCTAGCTACCTTTTAAAGCAACAATTCAGTTGTAAACAAGATCCATCAGACCCTGACAGTGAGTCATACATGACAGGGACTGGTCCTGAGTGACAGGCTGTTCTTACACTTGAGCAATGCTTTTGGAGGTGAGTGATGGCTGGAAATCAAGCTGTACATCCTGGCCTTTCTGACCAGATTTCAGATATATGTATTTTTGATGTTCTGCTGCTAACACAGAAAAATCCAGTCCTTTCTGCCGTGTTTCATATAAGGTTATCCTGTGGTCTTATGATTTCTTTATCCTTAACTGAAGTTTAAAATGAGTTGATGTGTAATTCTTCACCAAAATAAAACCAACTGGCCCAAAAACCCCAAACCATGTCCCAGGCAGGAATTCACGTGCTTTAAGCTAGTCTAAGCCTAGCTCCCAGCCTGCCTGCCTGCCAGCTACATGGTGCTTGGAACACGAACAAGAGAAGGGTGGTAGTGAACACCACGTAACAGGAGACAGAGCTGCATTTTGAGAGATCCCTTCCTGGACAGTAAATTAAATGAGTGCGTTCCTCAGTGTTTTTAGAGAGAAGGTTCCATCAACCATGACAGTGTCTGTTCTAATTCCTTTTGAAATTATTTCCACGTGCTTGAGGGCTGGGGGAAATCTCTTAATAAATGAAACTTCTTCTAGCAGATGAGTGATTAAATATGAAGAATATAACAAGGGAAATAAAATGAGTATACTGTACCCGTGCGTTAGTGTCAGGAGGTCTGATGGTTGGGAAATGGTAATGTTGAGCTCTATTAAAGATTTTGCCTGTTAAAAGCTGAAATACATGTGTTCTGTGATGTGGGCAAGAATAGAGGAGTGTGTTTCTAAGGAAAAAAGAAACCTCAGACCTGTTCTGTGCTCATCACCATGGGTTTAAGACAGTTATGTATGTAGCTTGTCAAACCTGTAAACATGTACCCGTTTTGTGCCAATTTATCTTCAGTCCAGGTCTATGCTGAGACCCTTGGAGCTCTCCCTGCCTAACCAATCACCCACTTCAGAGAAGGAAGCTTTAAAGAAGGAACTTGACAACGTGAGGACCTGCTATGGTGCAGCAAAGGAAGAAATCAGCAAATTGCAGCGAGAGCTGTCTCACAAGGTGTCAGAGTGTAAAGCTTTGGCATCAGAGTGTGAAAGAACCAAGGTGGAATCTGACGGACAGATAAAACAGCTGGAAGATGCTTTAAAAGATGTGCAGAAAAGAATGTTTGACTCGGAAGGCAAAGTTAAGCAAATGCAGACCCACTTTCTTGCTCTGAAAGATCACCTGACTAACGAAGCTGCTTCGGGAAACAGTAAGCTAACAGAGGAGCTGAAGGAGCAGTTGAAAGAAATGAAAGCCAAGTATGAAGGAGCCTCTGCTGAAGTGGGAAAACTGAGGAACCAGATTAAGCAGAATGAATTGCTGGTGGCAGAATTCAAGAGAGATGAAGGCAGGCTAGTGGAGGAAAATAAAAGGTTGCAGAAGGAACTTGTGAAGTTGGAGATGGAACGAGATAAAAGGGGAAGAAATGTCATGGAGTTAGAAGGGCAGCTCAAAGAAACAGCAGCAAAGTTGGCCCACTCGGTAACTTCAGAGGCATTTGAAAACATGAAGAGTTTGTTATCGAGCAAAGTGAATGTGAAAGCAAGGAGGTTAGCAGAGATGGAAGGAGAGCATGAAAAACTGCAGGCAGAGATTCTGCTTCTGAAGAGGGAATCTGAGAGTCAGAAAGCGAAACTGGCTCAGCACGTAAAGCCAGAGGAGCACGAGCAAATGAGGAGTGGGTTTGAGAAGAAAAATGAAGAGCTTGGGAAGGCAGTTTCTGAATTGTCACAGAAGAATCAGGCTCTGCAGAAGGAACTTGAAAGATTGCAGACTGATAACAAGGTATTTAAGCAACAAATCCAAATGCTAAAAACTGAAATGAAAAGCCAGAATGTGCCTTTAAAAATCCATGAAGAATTGAAGAAAACAAATGATCTGACTGTCAGTGACCTGACCAGGAAGCTTTTTGAATTAACAAAGAAGTACAATGAAAGCAAAGCAGAAGCTGAAAAGTTACTGGCAGAGAAGAACAACTTAAGTGAGAACATCAGCCACTTCCAAGCTGTGTACCTTTCTCCAGAGCAGCACAAAAAAGAAGTGGAAGCTTTAAAATGTAATGGTATTGAGCTGGAAAAGCAGCTCGCTGAGCTGCAGAAAAAATATGATGCTGAACAAGCCCAGGTGTGCAAACTGGTCTCTGAAAACACAGCCATGAGACAGACTCTTGGGGATCAGTATGTGTTGGCTACAACACATGAAGAGGTTAAAATAGCCTTGAATAACACCCTTGAAAAGACCAACAAGGAACTGTCAGATCTGAAGGCAAAAATGGAAGAGGTAAAGCAAGAATTCATGAGGGCAAATGAAGAAAATGGAACCTTGAAAAACAAGGTGAAACTCTTACAGAATCAACTGCAAACTGAGTCTGTAAGTTTAAAAGAGCATGAAACTACAGTGGCTACTTTAAATAAAAGCATGCGAGAGCTTCAAGAGAACAATACTGCAGTTAGGGCTGAGTACAAGAGGGGTCAAGAAGAAATTTTACAGTTACATGCAGAAATTGAAGCCCAGAAGAAGGAACTTGACACAATTCAAGAGTGCATTAAGTCAAAATATGCCCCGGTTGCCTCCTTTAAAGACAGAGAACAAAGCTTCGAAGCCACAGTGAAAGAATTAAAAGCGCAGTTGGAGGAACAGGCACAGAAGTACAGAGAAATCGAAGAGGAAAACAAGAAGTGCAAAGAGGAGAATGAGAAGCTCAAAACGGGTGTTCTGTCCATCCAGAATGACTTGCAGCAGAACTATATCCTGGCTGAGAAATCCCATGAAATGGAGAAGATGTTTACAAGCAAAATGGAGGAACTGAATAAGCAACTGAGAGACTTGCTGCAGAGATACACAGGTGAAAAAGAAAAGGATGAGCTGGAAGAGAGCATTGAGCAGCCCGTGACTGTGCAGGCTGAGCATCTTTCAGCAGGGCAGATTGAAGCCTTGAAGAAGGCTCTTGGTCACACTATAGAGGATCTGAGAGAGGCCCTCAGAAATAAGAAGGAATGTTATGACAAAGAAACACTAAAAGTAGGACAACTGCAGCAGGAGTTGTCAGGTCTGAAAGAATCTTCAGTCTCTTTGGTAGAATATACACAAATGAAGGAAATGTTAGAACAAGAAATTGTAGCGATCAAAAGCAGCTTGAGAGAAAAGGAAGAAGAAAACCAAGTGAAAACCAAGGAGATCTCAGAGTTGCAGTGTGAGATGCAGCTTACTCAACAAGCTTTAACAGACCTGCAGAGGAAAGAAGTGATTGACATGTCAGAATACGAATCCATGAAGAGTACTCTGGAGGCCCAGATTAACAGCATAGCTGAAAGCTTGTCCAATATGAATAGAAAGTATGAGGAGGCATGTGAGGAGGCTTTGCAAGCTAAAAAGAGTGAGCTTTCTTTAAAGGATGAGAAGGAATTGCTTCAGTTACGGAGCTGCAGTATTGAGCAAGAAATCAAAGACCAGAAAGAAAGGTGTGATAAATCATTGACAACAATTATGGACTTGCAGAAGAGAATACAGGAATCTGCAAAGCAGGTGGAAGCCAAGGATAACAAGGTAGGATATGTCGGTTAAGCTCATGATGCTTTCAGTTTAGGGATAAGGAACTAGACTGCAAATGCAGCTACTTCAGTGTTCAAGCATGACTTTGTGTGCTGAGCATTAGGTATCTGGTGCTGCTGGTGTATCTGATGATGGTCTAAATACCTCAATGGGGCCAAAAAGAAAGATGGAGAGGGGCTTTGGACAGGGCCTGTAGGGATAGAACAAGGGGGAATGGCTTCAACCTGCCGGCGGGGAGATTGAGATGAGCTCTTGGTCAGAAGCTCTTCCCTGTGAGGGTGCTGAGGCGCTGGCACAGGGTGCCCAGAGAAGCTGTGGCTGCCCCATCCCTGGCAGTGTTCAAGGCCAGGTTGGACACAGGGGCTTGGAGCAACCTGCTCTAGTGGAAGGTGTCCCTGCCCAGGGCAGGGGTTGGAACTCGATGAGCTTCAAGGTCTTTTGAATCCAAACCAGTCTGTGATTCATCAGGCTTCAAAGAATGTTAAAGAATATTAGTTTTTGTAAGTGAAACATCCTTAAATGAGGGTTTTCATGGTTTTTTTTAAAGATAACGGAGCTGCTTAATGATGTGGAGCGGTTAAAACAAGCTCTTAATGGCTTGTCTCAGCTTACATACACCACTGGGATTCCCTCAAAGAGGCAGAACCAGCAAGTTGAAATGCTCCAGAACCAGGTGAAAACACTGCAGCAGCAGCTTGCTGTAAGTAATCCAGATCTCATGATTTCTATTCCTTCTTCCCCTGCCTGCTTCTCTAAATTTTCTGCTTCCTTCTCCCCACTGGAGTTGCCGCGGTTGGGAACTTTGCCAGGTAAAAAGGACACAGACAATTTGGAATTAGTGCTCACGAGCTACGCTGCTGTAGTTCATGCCGAGACCATTTCTATATACAAGTTCCACATTCATATTTCTTGCAAAGCCCACCAGCCCTGTATTTTCTCACTGAGAAAGAAATTGAGGTGGTCCTTCCTTAATGGATTTGATTTTGTGATTTTGTGTTCCCTTGCCTGCAACACTCTGAAGGGTATTGCTTGTCATTAAGTACTAACAGTAAAGGGGAATACTTCAAGTGTTGTGACTGTACACAAACACATTTGTGGCCCCTGTGACTTCAGTAAAGCTCATAATTAAAGCCGTGTATGTGAGCAAGGTTAGTTGTAAGTCTGTACAGAAGTAAGACCCGTCTTTAATAGTAGTTGTGAGCTTGACCCTTGCAAGGCAAAGTGTTCTTAAATTGGCTGGTTTTAAAGAAACAGCTAATGCTGATGATGAAACAAGTTTTCACTGTAGCACCTGTGCTTACCACACTACATCAGTGTGTTTCTGAGAGCCTTTCAGCAAAACTGCTTTGCTGCAAATGAGCAGTAATGAAAGTGAAGCAGTGACTTTGTTCCTGATTAATGGATGGGGGATAGAGCTAACTTTAACCTTGACATTCTGCTTTGGCTACTCTGTAAGTGCACAAATCCAAGCTCACGAAGTTGGAAAAAGGTAAGAGTAAATGTTAAAAAAAACTTGATGATTTCATCTCCTCTTCCTCTCTTCTTTTTCTAGGATGCTAAAAGGCAGCATCAAGAGGTAGTTTCAGTTTATCGGACACATCTTCTCAGTGCTGTACAGGTATGATAGTCCCAGGTTCACACTGGTTTATTGTCATCTCAGCGTGAGAGGTTCTTGAGACCCACTTCTTGCTGCCATACTGGAAGACCTCAAACGTCTTCAAGTACCTGTTTTGATGTGGAGAGTTTTAATTTAGAAAGGACTGATCCAACAAAAAGGAAAACACACCCCGCAGCTCTAGACTTGGGCCATCTTATTACAGCTTATCAATGTGTAACTCTATATAACTATCACCTGCTTTGGAGGGTGGTTCTGTCTGGTGATGTGAGCCTGTTATGTAATTCTGCATCATCCCAGATAATGCTGGGATGAGAGAAGAGAAATCCAGTGGAAGCTGGAAACATAGTGCACACTTACCCAGTGGCTCTCACTGAACCTAGAGCTGATAACTCATTCCAGTCTTATGACTCCAGATACTTGAGCATACAAAAACGGGAGTGTTACCACGGCAGCAGGCTGTGGAGTCCAGAGGGTAGGAACAGTAAGTTTTTTCCCCACATCATATTTTCAAGAAGGAAACTGCTGTGTCAGAGGCAGCCCCTTCTTATTTGAGGGGAAAAACAACAGGATTCCTAAAGTACTGCAGAGGCTCCCAGTGAGTGGTGAAAATACAGCAATGATTTAAGTCTTTTGGGTAATTTTGAAGAATCTCCTAATGTTGGTGATGGATAGTTGACACTTTATGGGACTCTAATTTTTCTTTAACTGTTTGCTTGCTGCAGGGTCACATGGATGAAGATGTCCAAGCTGCTTTGCTGCAGATCATTCGGATGAGGCAGGGACTTGTTTGCTGACATGTTAGTGCCATTGCTCGTGAAGGCTGCTGCATTGTAGGAGTGCTGTGGTTATGTTAGTGATAACCTTCATGAGGTTTAGATAGTTATGATAATATAGCTGCAATTAAGGCCTCCAAATATGAAACGATTTACAAAGCTGAAACATTTTCTTCTTATAAAACGGTAAAATAGGGCTACTGAGTTTCAGATGTGACACTTGTTAGATTAATAAAAGATGTAGAGCATCTTTTTAAAGCTGGAATACAAGCTGACTGTCAAAATGATGACATGGTAGTTAAATTAATGTCTGATTGACCACTTATTAAAGTAGGGCCTATACCCAGAAACTCATTTATCCTAGAACTTGAACTCTCATAGTATGGTTAAAACACAAACTGGCTTCAAATGAGTTTGGCTGAGTGGTGTAGCTGTATATCTCCTTTAATGATTAAGAGAAAGTGGCTATTTTGTCACATAAGCTGATCAAGGCATACTACAACATGTTTAGTGAGTCAGCTGCAAAGGTAGAGGAAAGGTGTTTAGGTCGATGTTGTAACTTGGCTGGCCAAGTTGCAGGCTTTATATTTAAATATAAGCTTAAGCTGTAGTGCCTTTTGCTTATTGCAAGACTTAAAATCAGGTTTTCCATCAAAACACTAACTTGTATGTTTGCCTCCTCTTCCCCCCAGGATTTTTCAGGAATGCTTTATAATACTGATTGCTGTTGGCTAAAGCAGTGGGGCTGGAGTGGCTCGGTTTGTAGAGCAGCATTTTGAGCTAAACTCAATAGTCCTGCTCCTGTGTAATTCATTCTTCATTAGGCCTGCGGGTGTAGACTGAGCAGCTCCTGAAGCTGCACACTGGACAATTCAGGTGTTGGATTTTCAAACACAGTCTCATGGAAGTTTAAGGTATTTTCCTCTTAGCTGTAAATTATGTACTATAATCTTATTTATGGGGAAAGATGCAAATAGTAAGGATTAATGAAAGGAGAATTTTGATCTGTTTGGAATCTACCTATTAAACCAAACAGGACTTCATTTCTAACTGAAGGATGATGTTCCCATAAGTAAGCTTTATGAAAGAAAACGGTGTAAGGGCTGTTGTGTTAACTTCAGTCTACGTGGTTGAAAGCATTTGCTTATAACCAGCAAGTAGGATCCTGATGCAGAAGAGAGAAACCTCCTCTTCCATGTTCCTGAGAAGTGAGGACCTAAGTCAGAGCGTGGAGTTCTTTGCTTAGTGGTGACTGAGCTTCCCACCAAGCTGTGGGCTTAGGTCCCACTGGTTTAGTAGTATTATGTTTGTTTCCTTTTTTATCCCTTTTTGGCAGAGTCTTGAGGAGTTGAAGAGACAACTGCCACATGGAGGAGGGTGCAGACATAGGGATGAATGTGCAGGGCAGTTTTTATTATATAAATACACTTAATATATTTACTAAATATGTGTCTGTAGTTAAACAGATCTACTGCTGCTTTCCTTTAATTTCTTAGAGGACTATTACAGAAAACATCTCAGTATATATGTTACTTCTTAGCCAAATTCTTTTATGATTGCATTACTTGAAACTCTTATTAGAGAGCATTTGTTTTGATATACTAACTCTGGCATATTTTGATATTGTATGGTTCCTTCTCAAGGGAGTTCTATATATGTTTTTCTAAATTTCTCCCTTGCTACATCATCAATAAAATGTTTTCTTCTTTTCTTATTGTAGTGGTCAATTCTGTAAAAGACAAAGAAATGTAGACTGGGTAGTGAAGGGTCTTGAACTCACTTGAATGCTCTCAAATGCCAGGTAATACATCTGGGGTTTAGATGTCCGCTGTGGGGTTATTGGGTTTTTCTGTCTATTGCCAGAGTTTCATAGAATCCCGGGTTGAAGGGACCTCAAGGACCATCTGGTCCAACCTTTCCAGGCACAGCATGACCTAGACCAGACGTCCCAGCACCTTGTCCAGCTGAGCCTTAACAGTGTCCAACGCTGGGAGTCACCACTTCCCTGGGGGGATCATTCCAGTGGCTGCTTGTTCTTGGTGTGAACCTGTGAACTTTGATGCACGAAGGTGAAGGTAAAGCCTGGGCCATGAAGTTCCTATGGCAGTGATAATCCATGTGCTTGGTAAAATCGCCCGTGAAGTGCCTCCTCCCCAGTGAAGAAGCCATCAGTACTTGTGCATTGCTGGTAAGTGGAAGGAAGAAATGAGAGGTCACAAAAATGTCTAATGTCAATGAAATGCATCCAAGAGGTTTGGGGGATTTTGGGAGCTGCTCCATGTCCCAATAAAGCAACATCAATAAGGTAATGCAGCCCATAACAATTGTTGGCACAATGCTCCTATTATGCAACAGCACTTCGTATAGCGAATATGTGACTTCTTTTTAGGTTTGGAGTAGCTGCCTTTGGAATCTGTCTGCATCCTGGGAAGTTCAGAGACATTACTGCTTTTTTTCTTAATCTAATGCCTGCATTGCTCTGCCAACTCGGAAAATTAACTTTTAATAGAAAAAACATACATGTAATTGTGGCAGCTATTACATCAGATGGATTTTACATTAAGTGAAAAAGATGTTGAGCATTTAAGGGCCGTTAAGTTGTGAAGCTTTCTCTTGTTGGACTCGTAGCCTTCGAGCCAGCCCTCTGCTGTGAAGGGTATTTATTTTTACAGTTGCAGAGTATGCTGGATGATGAGAAGGGAATACATTTGAAAGGAAAATAGGACATGAAAATGTGAAGGTTTTCCACTCGCTGAACAGCTAGTTTTATTTCATAATAATTAGTTTTACACTTCATTAAATGTTGGGATTTGTGCTTATGTGCTCTTAGGATACAGTGGGGAAGACTTTAAACATTCTCAGCAGGGCATCAAGTTTAGAGTTCTGTAATGTAACGGGCAGTGCAGAGTAAGATGGGATCTTACTGTCATCTTGAGGGTCAGGTGTAGTATAAGAATTATTCTGGGTACAAAGATACTTCCCGTTGGTGCCTTTCTTGCCATGCTGCTGCTGGAGTTTTGGTCTTGAAAGATCCTGGCTTATGTACCCATGGACAAACTCCCAAATGATGAGTATAGATCAAGTAAAGTTGTATTGTGACCTGGTCAGGGAGGACTTGGACGAGTGTCTGTGTCTTCAAGCAGCTCTTGAGCTTTATGGGTAGAACTGCTTGTGCCTTTGGTTTAGGAAAGCTGTCTATGAACATAGCTGAAAAAGGGGTGATCTGACCATGCGGATGTAGTCAAACTTCTAAATTCCTCTAAAAATAAGTATTTCTGAGGGAAGCAGGGATTGGAGAGGTGAAGTAGATCTTTCTGTCAGTGACGAATTCCCTAGGGTTTTAAGATAGGAGTAGAAATCTGGGAGGAAAAGAAGTACGAGTTGTGGGATACCAGGATAAAAATCTCTCCAGAATGAGGATGACTTGAACTTCAGGGAAGCAGCTGGCTTGGGTTTTATTTGTGTGTGTATAGAGGCCAAGGACTTAAAAGGAGCACTTGCTGCAAGCAAGAATAATGGACAGGGTTTTAGAAGAAATGGGTTGAGGAATTCCCATTAAGTATTTATGGGCCTGACTTGAACTAATGAAACTGGAATGTGTTCCAGTGGGTGAGCTGTTCCAGGGGTATACTGGAAATAGCAGGATGGGTGGTGAGGTATGATATTAAAGCTACCAGTGCATGGCCTAAGATCAGAGAGAACATTGTCCTCTAGGCTGGAGAGCTGCAGCAAGGAGAGAGCTGCCTGTGGGTGGACTCAGCTCCATCCCAGCCTGGAAAGCTTTAATTTTAGCTGAAGAAAGCATTCACAGGCAGTTGGCCTTCCCTGCTCCGACTGCTTCTGTGCACTCACAGCCGAGAAACTTGTGAAGATGCTGGTTTCTGCTGGTGGTTGGGAGATAACAGGAGACCTGTCAAGTTGTATTTAAGTAGTTGGCAGCCTGCATCTCTTGGAGCAGGACGCAGCGTTGGCTTGTCAGTGAGGAAAAGCAACATTGCTACTAGTGTGTTAGAGGTGGAAAGACACAGGAAACCTCAGCTCAGTTTTACATGGTAACACATGAGGAAATACTGAAGTCTTCAATTCCCTTCAGTAAGACAAGGAAGCACATCCACTTCTGCCTTTTATGTATCAAATCTGAAGTGGAAATCACTCCAGAATATCTGCTTCTGCTCAGAGGATGCTGAAACAATACATGCATGAGTGCTTTCTGATGCTAGCATGACATGTATTGAGACCAGCCACAGAGCAGAGCACTGGGCATCGTGCCGTGTGCCCGCGTGAGGCACAAAGCTGGTGAGTTTAATTGCTTTGATATGTGTTCCTTCTGAGGACCCACGTGCTCCCACAGCAGCACTGCTGCAGTGCACCAGCTGCCCCATGGCTGCCACTTCATCTGCAACGCTTTCCTTGTCATGCCTTCAAGTGGGTGAGGACGTTGAAGAGCAGTTTGAAACAGAGCAGGGAGGAAGCCTCCTGACTAAGAGGGAGCTGCTCTCTGATCTTGCATGTCCCTATGGAAACCAGGGGTCTGGAACAATTCCTTGCTGCTGGCTGGACAGGAGACCTGGAGCTTTTGCAGTGGATCACAAGGGGAAGGGCTTGGCTGCGGATGTGCGTGTTTAAAGGGTGGATGATAGGTGTGAGACCTCTAAATGCTGATCTTGCAGGAGCTAGGAATTCCAGCATCAGCTGCAGAGGGCCTGGATGTTCAAATGGTGGTATCCCTGTTGTCTTCTGCCTGGAAGAAAAAGGCCATGTCTCCTCTTGGGACTCCTGGAGCTTTCTCTGATCTGAAGCTCACCAGAGTTATCGAATTCCTATAAATGTGGATAGAAGACAACTGTGTGTAGGCATCTGAGCTCTTGAGTCTGACACGCTCAAGCTGTTGGAGGTTTTTCTGGAGGTGCTGTGTCGATACCTTCCACACACAAGGAGTGGGTGTGATGTGCTCAGAAAACACAGGGCCTTTGGTGTTCAGGCGTGTTCCTGTACGAGAACTGCGGCAGCGAGATGGTAACCTCTGCTGGCAGTCTCCTCCAGCCTCAGGCACTTGAGTCTCTCACATCCTACTGTTGCTGAAGGTGAAATCAGTGGGCATTTAAGTAGTGAGACGCTGTGATGAGGTGAGGGGGAGTTCTTTGATGGAAAGCAAACCTCGCAGGAGGTGAGGGTGGAGGGAGAGCAGGGTCTGGAAAAGGGAACAGGGCCCTCCAAGGGCTTCGGATTTACCTGGGAAAGTGAGGGAAGTACAAATCCGTGTTAATCTGGGCAGCTTTGAGGAATCCTGGCATTCCTCTCGGGTTTTCCGCACTTCTGAATGAGAGCTGCGGGTTGCTCACAGGGGATGTGTCTGGAGAGGACGGAGATGTGACATTGCACGGGACAACTTCAGCTGAGTATTAATTTCCCTGCAAATGTTAGAGGAGCATTTAATCTGCTTATTCTCTTGAGCTGTTCTAGAGCTGAGGACTTTGGGGATAAAGGAAGGGTGATGTAGAGCTTTAAAATTATTGGGGCTTCAGCAGATCATCAGCTTCAGATTGCACATGTCTGTCTTGTTCCACTTGACAGATGCTTCCCCTGAATCTCAAACAGCCCAGGCAGTCTGCGGGCATTCACTTGACCTTGGAAAGCCAAAGAGGGGGTGTTTAAGACCCTGCTACCCCCCCAGCGCAGCGCCAGCCCTGATCACACACCCAGCTCTGGCTGCCTCGTGGCTTGTGACATCTGATAGAGCGTGTGACACAGAAACTTCCCAGGTCACCTTTGCAGTATCTCAGCTGCAATTGATGGCGAAGCCAGGGACACATTTGAAAGTAAATTACATGGAACAAATAAACCAATCTGCTTGTGAAGTGCTCTTGTGCCTTTGAACACTCAGAGTGTCTGCGGGGTTTTTAAGGGTATTTTGATTCATTCTAATTGAGTTGACCTTAAAAACAAAAGGCAACAACTCCACAAATACCGCACCCAGTGATGTGCGTGTCTGCTGAGGAGATGTCAGGTTTTAATCTCTGCCAGCCTGCTCAGCCAGCCGCCGAGGTGAGGACGCTGCAACTGCTCCCTTGCAAGAGGCTTTGCTTACCCCAGAGTCCAAGCTCTTCTGTTCCCTGGTGCAGCTCCTGTGGCACGGCCATGCCCTTGGCCGAGAGCAGCAAGGAAAAGTCTCCTCAGAGCCGCTTCTGGCTGTTCTCCCTTTGCTACCGTGGAGGGAAAGCTGAGGGAGGAGCATCACCCTGGTCAGGGCAACTGCTCTGCTCCTCTCTGTCTTCCAACCTCTTGAATCTGAACACGCTTTTGGCCTCCGTGCTCTGTAGCAGAGTCGCACCACTCGGTGATGTCTGTGCTTGTTTGTGCTGTCTCCTGGGGTTCTCCAGAGCTCACAGCAATAGCTTTGCACCGTGGGCTGTGCTCCAAGTGCTCCCACTGCGGGTCCCTGATCCCTAACAAGGTGCCTGTGCTGCCGCATCCCCTGGCAGCGCACATCCGTCTGCCTCCACCGTGAGCCTGTCCCCGTGTTTGTCTCGTGCTGGACCGGGCAGTCCCGGGCTCGGGCTGCTCCGTGGGGCTTGTGCCAGCTGCGGGGTAACAGGCGGTACCTGCTCTGGCGTAACCTGCCCTCTGCGGTCAGACAGAGCCAGGCTGAGGACAGGGGTTACCTGGGCTGGCGCCGAGCCTGCCAGGACAGGGGCGATGTCCAACGCTTCTGGAGCGTGTTTGCACCGGCTCAGGAGCTTGTGCTGTGTCAGCAGGTCTGGGTCCGTGCTCATGGCGCGCGTGGGTCCTGGGTCAGACCTCAGAGGTGCAAAGTGGTTGAACAACCAGTGCTGAGGAGGGTCTCCAGGGCAGCGCGTCTCCCGTGGTGTGTTGCAACCTGGCTTCGTTCCTCTTCTTTCCTTGAAGCTGGGTGGGATTTGGAGATGACGCTTTCTCCTGTGCAGGGCTGGGTTTGGCCGTAGCGTTGTTCAGATGACAGTTTCTTACCGTCTTTTCTGGGACCAGGAGGAGGCTGGGGAGAGGAGGAGGAGGAGGAAGGCTGTGCAGTTCTCTAGGCCAGATAAGGAACTAGAAGGGGCTGTAGACCCTCAGTAGCAAAACTGCTATTCCAGCTGGGGAGGGGGGAGAAGGCTTCCTGCTTGTCATGTAGGTTCCTCTCGGATTTGTCTCTAAAAATGCACTTCCCCCTGTTAGTTTCAAATGCATTTAATTGCCGTGTAGTTACAGAGCTGCTGCCTGTAGGCTCTGGCAGAGATGCTGTTCTGCCCTGTGGCTGCGAGGGGTTTGTGCCAGCTGCCTTTCCTAATTGCCAGCGTTCACTGCGCTGATACAGCACAGCAGAAACTGCATAACGAGTGTTCAGGGAGGGGGGGACACGCTGGGGAGGGGGTTCTGGCTCTGCCTGAACACAAAGCGCCCAGGAATGTGCTTATCTGGTGCGTTCCCATCTCAGGCATGAGATGCTCTTGTATCTGTGTTGAAATAGGTGCCCTGGAGAGGTTTGAAATGCTGCAGATGGACTTCCCTTTGGCTACAAGAAGGTACAGGGTTACCTGTGTCTGCAAAGGTGTATGTGACTGTCCTGAAATCCTGGGAATGTGCTCCAGGGGGATAAGAGGAGAAAGGAGCAGAACAGTCCGGAGCTGGACAGTAAGACGGCTTTGAAAGTGGGCTGGTGTTTGATGGGTGTTCTTGTGGCTGGATGTAGAACCCCCTGAGGCTCAGTACTGAGGCACTGATGGGTGCTGAGCTGCACAGCACCCTGACCTGCATCTGGCCCAGCTGCAGCTTGTCTGCAGGGCTGTGACTTACATGCCTCCGACCAGGTTAATGCTCACGCTGTTGGACTTGTGCAGCCCTGGGCTGCCCCCCAGCCCGTGATCTAATATACCCGAAACCACTGGGCCAGCAAAACAAGCCTGAAAACTGTGTTAATGCTGCTTGTGGGAGGGGAAAGGAAAAGTCTCTGTTCATTAATGTGGGTCAGGGGAAGCTCAGAGTAGCGGGGGCCTGGCTGTGCAGGCAGCTCTCAGCTCAAGCTTCTGGAAAGAGCTGAGTGGTTTGAAGTGCTCCAAGTGTTACCTAATAGGAGTATCAGACAGTGAAAAGGTGGCAGATGTCCTGACTCTCACAGCATCCGAGGGGAGTGCATAGGAAATGAATGCTGTTAGGCAGAAGCAGTTACGTAGGAAGAACAGTGTCTGGGCATGGCATGTTCTGGTCAGAAGGTGTTCTGAAGAGAGGATCCTTCTCTGAGTGCTTCAAAGCTTCCCATGTTTGCTATGGAAATGTGCATGGCATGAAGAGAAAGAGGTGGGGAGCAAGTGGGAGATGCATTGCTTTAAGAGAAATAATTGTAAACTCAAAATGAGAATTCCCATCAATAAACAATTTGGGGAAAGAAGGGCTTCTGCTTAGCAGAAGCATTGCTTTGATTGTGACTTTAAGGGAGCTTGCCCCATCCTGGTTGGATTCCCCTGGAAGAGGAGGGGTGGTTGAGCACTGACTTGGCAGAAGCAGAGCTGCTCAGGCCGACGGGAAGCCGTGTGCTTTGGGATTACTCACGGGTCTCAACACTTGGCATGTACCTCGCAGCTGGATTGTGCGGGCTCCGACACGCTCCCCACGGCCGGGGCTTGGACTCACACAAACCCTGGCAATGCTGCTGGGAGCATCTCGAGGCTGAAAGCTTCAGGTCTGCTCCATAAACTCCTTAAAGCCCTGCTGAAGCCTCCCTGACCCTGTTCCACGTGCACGTTTCACATGAGTGTTTCACGTGGTGCCTCCCTGTGTGGGGAGAGCTTGTGAAAGGCGCCTCACAAGAGCATCTCTGGGATTCTACTTGCGGGTGCAAGCAGGTTGTGCAGGCTCCTGCTGGGGTTTGGCTCTTGGCACACTGGTGATGGGGTGCTGATGTCCCTTGTAGGTTGGACGCCCTTGTCAGGCACTCTCAGGAGGTTGTTCCTTGCGGCTGGGTGGCCCTGATGCTCATCACTTCTGGCCAGCTCTGTACCTGTTTTCATCTCGCACCGACGCTGTCCTTCAGCAGAGATGCTCTTCTGCACTCAGTGCTTACTGCTGCTGTTCCTCTGGCTTCTGAGCAGCTCTGCAGTGCTCCCTGGGTGGTGAGGCTCTTCCAGGCTTGTGAAACTTTGTTCTCCACAAGCACTGGCAGCGGCTCAACTTCATCTCCTCAGTTTGAGCTGCTCTCGACAACCTGCTCTGTGTTAACTCCTGTTGATCTCCAGACTGAGCTGTGGAGGGCTCTGCTGTGTGCTAGGAGAAGGCTGACACAGCCACTCCAATGCCTGCTCCCTGCTCTCTCTGCTTTCAGGGGTTCTTTACACTGCCTTTTATACCAGAGGTGGGTATTTCCCTGGAGTTGTGGGATCAGGTACCTTCTGAGTACAGCTGAGCCTTGCTGCTGTCCTGTGCCTGAGAACCAGCCCCGCGCAGGCGGCGGAGGAAGCTCTCCATGTGGTTCTATTCCTCCTTCCCATTTATCTCCATCACTCCAACTGCTCTTTGAAACTTGCTCTGAAGTGTCACGGGGGGGCTGACCTCAATACTTCTTACAGAATCATAGAATGATTTGGATTGAAAGGGCCCTTAGAGCTCATCTGGCTCCAACCCCCCATCCTGTCACTTGAGCATTGCTCTATAGGCTGGGCAACAGAAATAAGTGATTTATTTTTATTATCTCTTTTTTTTCCCCTAATCAAACCACCCGGATCCTATAACGTGCTTTGGAATGTGCTGAGCAGCAGATGGCTCCGTGCTCTTTGCAAGCACCCATCCTCTCCATACTGAGGAGCACCGACGTCATGTTGTTCAACAAGCCGCAGCAAATACTATTTTAATCCACCCTTGGTTCCCCTTCTCCCACCCCCCGTGGTCTGTTGTTCCACTCGGTAGCTTGCCATAACCCATCTCGTCCTGCCTGCCTCTGATTGGAAACACCAGACGTGGCTTCATTACAAGCTCCGTGGCTTCCCCCTACACTTAACATACCATACAAATTGTTTGCTCAACTTTGGCATCTTGCCTCCGAGGAATTCTTGTCATTTGAAGGTTTTAAATCAGCAACTTGAGCCGCTCACGACGGCCAGTGACAGGCCATGGGTGTACAGGAGCCGTGCTCGCTGGCACTGCGCGCTCTCGCAGGGATCACTCCGTCGTGGCAGCCCCGTGCTGCCTGCGGGACCGAGCGCTGCGAAACCCCAAACGCTGCCCTGGGAAAACTCATTTGTAGCGAAGAAGTGGAACGAGGAGACGTTTTCAGGCACATGTTACTCGTTTTCCTTTATTGCTTTAACATGTCCTCGCTGGCACGAGCCCCGTCGGAGCTGCGGGTGCCAGTTGTACACCTGGCTCGAGCTGCGGAGGAGCAGGGCTCAGCCTTTCATCTTCTGTTTGCTGTTATGATTGGAACCAAGGCTTGGCCCCAGATCAGACGAGGGGTGAGCTGAAACCCATCCTCCGAGTGGTTTCTAGAGGAAGCCTTATAGGGCTGTATGGGGGGAGGGGGGAAATTGGGGTTTTTTTCCCTTCCCTTTTCGAGGGGTTGCATTGAGTTTATACACTGGCAGAGGCAGGAAGCCCTTGTGCACAATATGGCAAACAGAGCCAGCAGCCAGCCTGGCCATGGGCTATAAATTAGTATTTTAATTTCTTGGTTTATCCAGATCAAGAGGAAAAAAAGGTGCATTGAGCCACCTCTTTAATTAGAAGGCTGCTGTGATTAGGCTTTGGTGAGGGATGGAGGGAAGTGTGAAGAGAATGTGCCTGGAAGCAGATGCTGGGTTCCAGTGCTGGGGATGGGGGTTGCTCCCCTCTTTGCTGTGTTAGTCACTTGTGCTTTCTAGAGGCCAAGTTTCTGGAGGAGAAAGCAATCTGCAGCACCACACGCTAATGTTCCCTCCCAGCCTGTTCTGTGTTTGCCCCCTCACATCTGCAGCCAGCGGACCTTGTTTCCCAGAGAATAAAAAAAGCAGTGGATTGAAGTGGAATCTTCTGCTCATTTCAACCCAATTCCAATTTCATTTCGCTCTAAGCTCAGGACACCTTCTCCTGGTGCTGAGGAGTCATTAGTGGTTTTCACCTAGCAGGTGCAGCAATATTTCTCTTTCCAAAGGATTTCCAGGGCACATTGCACATCTGTAACAAAGCTTGTGCTCCTCTGCTCATTGCCTTCAGACATGGCCATAATTAAATGCAGATATTAAAAGTGAAGCTTAGTTTATGTTCCATAATTCTTTGGAGAATGACCCATCGTACGATGCTTGTTTGAAGTCTTAGTTAACCTTTAATCATTTGATGCTGAGTCTGGCTTTGATTTTGCCGCTGGAAATAAAGTGTATTCTGCAAAGTCTTCAGGAAGGAAACGTGCCCGTGCTCCGGCTCCCGGCGTGCAGGGGGGACACAGCTGAAATCGCTTGGGTGATAAAGTGGAATGAATCATAGAATCCCAGCCTGGTTTGGGTTGAAGGGACCTCAAAGCTCCTCCAGCTCCAACCCCTGCCCCGGGCAGGGACACCTTCCACTAGAGCAGGTTGCTCCAAGCCCCTGTGTCCAACCCAGCCTTGAACACTGCCAGGGATGGGGCAGCCACAGCTTCTTAGGAAGGCTTTTTCCATTCCTTTGCCTCTTAAGGCTGGTTTCCAGCATCAGAAGAACAAGTTCAATGCTGCTGAGAGATGCAGGATGCTGTGGTGCAAGTCTCGGCTCTGGAGTTTCCTCCGGACTGAGCTATGCTCAGTGGGTACCTGAGGAAGCACTTACAGGTGTTCAGAAGAGCAGGACTAGAAATGTGAAATCTTCAGCACATTCCATGGTAAAACCGGAGCCAAGAGCTCCTCAGGGGCATGTCTGGGTGTTTGCTTTGCCTTGTGGGAGGTGCTGGTTAACTGACCCGGAGCTGTTAGAGAAGCTTGGCTGTGCCAAAGAGCGAGGTGCAGAATTCCCTCTGCCCGCTCCCCCCCAGCGAGAGCTGTGGGACCAGAGCT
>NW_009919908.1:15505-20456 GCF_000696875.1 Nestor notabilis | reverse complement strand
TCCTAGGGGAGCCGGGGATCCCGGGGCGGCTCCACTGCACGGGCATGGGGCCGGTGCCCTGGATCAGCCCAGCCCAACCGCACCATCTCCTGAGCAGAGCGGGGCTTCCTGCGCTCCCGACCACTCCGGTTCCTCATCCCTGTGCCGGGGGCTGCTCTCCACCAGGATTCCTTCCCCATGACTCTCGCAGCTCTTCCCCTTTCCAAAGCCTGATAACTGCTGGTAAGTGGCTTGTCAGCAGGGCCTGTGACAGGCGATGGTGTGAGTGAAGCCCTGCTCACGGAGCAGGGATGGACACATGCTGCTACCCAAAGCTGGGGGCTCGGCCCCTCCTCGTGGAAGAGGCTTGGCCATGGGGACATAGATCAAAGGGAGGGGTGTAGGGGGCAGGCACTCCCCAAAATGCATTCTTCCTGGCCTGTTCACTTGCCCTATGGACATGAGAATAGCGGAGATGGAAAATAAAACCACATTGGGCTTGATGTGGGGACTTCAGGCTTTGTCTGTTGGTGTGTTCTTTCCTCCTGGTGCTGGTTGAACCTCAAGGGGTATCTTTCAGCCCTGACTTACAAATACTATCATGGGCTTGTGAGCACTTCTAGTGAACCCTGGTGAGAGCTGGGCACGTGGGGTCGGACCTTTAGCCCTGTGAGGCTCCTACAAGCTCAAGCTCATAGACTTTGGACACATTCACTTACCCCACGCTGAAGGATGCACATGGGCAGTCCTGGTTGTCCTGCTGCAGAGGACTGTGCGTGCTAAGCTGAGAAGCTGGAGGAGATGCTCAGTGCTTGGGACTGACTGCAGGCAGGTTTTGGTCCCTAACTCTCTCCTGGCTTTGGTTCCCTGTCTGTGTGCTGATGATAACTGCAGTGCTGTGTCTCTCCGGGGGCTTGGGAGCAGAAGCACACTGGAGGTTTGTGGAACATTGGATGTGATAGAAGTGGGACTGGCTCATGCGGAGGGAGTTCTGCAGACATCCCGAAGCACCACACGGCCCTTTTCACATACACTCTTAGTTTCTTTTGCTTCCCTGAATGAACTCAGTGCAGTGATCCCCGTGTTAATGCAGACTATTACACTGCAGATTGCAGCAGCTCCGGTGCTGGCTGGGCTTGGAGCTACCAGATATGTGCTAATCCTCTGCGGTTGAAGGCAGGGTTTGAAGATGCTCCTGCCTCCCTCTGCACCCTCTGCTTGTCCCTGGGGAAGAGTCGGAGCCCTGGACTGCGGGTGGCACCGAAACCTGCAGATGGTGCCAGCGCTGTGGACAAGAGTCTCCCGGTTGTGCTGCAACCCAAAAGCTGCTCCTGGGGGATGCTGCGCCTGGTGGCAAAGGTAACGCTGGGAGGGGAGTGGAAAGGGAGAGGAAATCTGTACCGAGAGGGTTCCAGAGGTCAGGGAACGCTGTTACAAACTGTCCTGCTTTGAGGGGGTGCGAATGTTGGCTGGAGCAGGAGGAGCACTGAAACAACGCTGAGATGGGGAGAAGGTCTCCTGCTTTTATATAAAAAATAACTCCTAATAGCTTCATCACTCTTTTGCTATGTGTGCTCCAGCACCAGTGGTCCTGGTCCTGGCCCTGTGCAGTGGAAGATGATGGATGCAAAGGAAGCAGCAAGATTTGCTCTTGAAGTGCCCTGGGAAGGGTTGTTCCTAAAGGAAGGGCACATCCACTGTCAGTGTTGTGTGCCGGGGGTTGCACACCAAACCCCTTACCCATCCCACCTCATGTTTCAGTGGCTCCATGAGCATCTCCCCTGGGTCTGCATGTCCTTGGAGATGTTTTCTTTAATGTCTCAATCTGAGAGTGTTTAACACAGATCAGAAATCCTCAGGATAGTGGGGCAGGCTGCTGGGTTGTTCTTGCACTAAGAAGCCAGGATGTCTGCAGAGCAGCAGTACCTGCCGTGGTTCACAGCTATCACAAGGCTGAAATAGTTGATCTCTTAATGTCCAAAGATGTCAGACTTTGTTTGTTTTCCTGTTAAAAGCACGTGTAGTTGGTAAGAATTTGGGGTCAACAACAGCTTGCAACAGAAGAAATCCTTGTTGCCTCCTGCTGCAGGGGACGTCTGTTCCCATCACAAGCCTGGCATGGGAGCTCTGTTCGTACTGGAACCACTGGGCCTGCTCAGCTGAGCACAACCTCTTAGGGAAGCATTAGTCATACAGCGTTGGGATGCTCCTTTCTCTTCTGGAGGAGGTGAAACCTCCTGCTATGTCCCCCCAGACCAGGGCCTCATCCTACCAGAGGCAGCATCCTTGGAGGAAGCTGGGACCAACTGGGTGAACTGGTTGTGGGTAGCACCCAACCAGCCTCCAAGAACTTGGCTTTCTTAGTCAAAACACACATCAGCAGTGCTCCTGCCGTGCCACACGTGTCCACCACGATTCCTCTGCTGAATCCTTGCTGATGGGGCCATGTGTGAAAGGGATGTTGGACAGACTCTGGTCTGGCTTCGCAATAGCCTGCGGATGTGATTTATTCTCCGTGGCCAGTCCAGCTGGTTGCCGAATGGGGCAGCAGGGATGGCATTTTCCTTTTCAAGTCTGATTTCTGTGGAGACCAATTTTCTTCCTAGGTGATAACTTTACAGAGGAGACTAATGGCCACATGTTGATGAATTGCTGCTGTGAGCCCATCTGGAGCTGACCTGCGTCTTTGGGCAACAGCTGGGGAGCAAAGACAGCAGAGGGAGCTGCCCCCGCAGCAGTGGAAGAGGTTGATCCCTTTTCTCTCTGACAAGCCTGTTAGCTCTTTAGGATCAAAGCTTTTCACATTTGGGCCCTGTACTTGAAGAAGCTCAAGTGTTTCCAGTGCAGACATTAGTGCTCCTGGCTCTGCTCCCTGCCACCCATCCCCAGCTCCGCTTTGCCAGCATTCTCCTTGAAACTGTAGTTTACAGAAATAAAACCTAGATTAAAGCCAGTGCAGCTGCCCTGAGGTTTGAATCCGGGCTGGTATGATGTGGTGCCAAAGAGAGAATTACTCAGGAGTGTGGATTAGAGCCGTTTGTCTCCAGAAAGACCTGGTCTTCAAAGCCGGGGAATTTTCCCAGCTATAGCTGGTGCATCCTCAGCTCTGAGGCTCTGCTGCTCCCCTCCATGGGCAGCACATTGTCAGCTATCTTGTGCTTTATCCCGGCTGCTTCATCTCCTCCCTGGATCAGTATTCTCCCATGCTCTTCCTTTGGCCAGAGTCTCCTGGCTGGGGCTGCCTCCCGCCTTCCCCATCGCTGCTCTCAGCAGCTGTGAGAACTTCAATGCTTTAAGAAATGTTATTCTTCCTGTGTTGTTTTGCTTGTTCTAAACCATCCTCACGCTGCTGAGGGCCCGGATGCTCCAGGAAGGGTTAGAAACTCCAGCTTTTAGCTGCTGGGTCTGGGGAAGGAGCTGCTGCTGCCGAGCTCTTGCAGTTGTTGTCTGTGCTGTGCTCGTGCCATATGGCAGCATCTCAAAGCAGCAGCACACGGGCTCGTGTGCCGGCCTGCACATGGGAGGAGGAGAGCTCCTGACCTGGCTCTAACATCCATGCTCTGATTGCCAGATGGAACAGTCTGCACTGAACGGGGCTGGGGTCGTGCAAGGAGCCATCTGACCGCGTGCAGGAGGGAGGCGGAGCGGGGAGGGTCATGGTACTGTGGAAGTGATGGGAAACGAGCCTGTTCCAGGTCACCGGTCCCCTGCCAAGGCTGATCTCAGCCTTGTCCTGCAGCGTGTGTATCCCAGGACCCGGGGCTGTGTCCCCAGCCCAGGAGCAAAGGGCAAACCCAGGAATCCCCCTGGGATTGCAGGTGCTCGGTATGGGCTTGGGTGCTCGATCTGGATGCTCAGCCCCTGGGTCTCCATCTGAAACCCTGCACAGGGGTTTGGGGTCCTGTGTTGAACTGAAGCTCATTGTCGATATCTGGTGCATCCTGTAGGGCTATAGCAGAAGTGGATGCTGGATTTCTGACTGCAGGTTACGCCTTGTGCTGTTAGTAGGAGGCACTGAAGGGTTTGTTTCTAGAAGGGGACAAAGACAGCAGCCCTGAGGGGGTCTGGATGGTGAATCCCATCACACCATCCTCAGGCCACCAACCTGAAGCCTTTGGAAAGATACTGGACTGTGTCTGACAGGAAGGGGGCTGGTCCTTTAGCAGGCTGGTAGGAAGGTGCTGGGAACCCTGCAGTGTGTGGTGGCGATGGATGTTTTGATGGATTCAGGCTTTACTTATTAAGATTCCATTTTCGGCTGTTTGTCCATCTCCTTAACGAGGTCATGGCTGTAAAACCAGAATAGCATCCGTGATGGATCTCAGTCTTCCTATTAAATCTCTCTTAAAGATGCAGCCTGGATCTTTAAAAAGAAGCTCAACCCGGCCTAGAGGAAGGGAGAGCACTGGATTCCTCACGGAATAGATGATTCCTTCCAACAAATGAGGACCTGCTTTCCTCTGCGTGGAGCCCCCAGGATGGTTTAATTTCTGTGTCAGTGCTAATTGATTGGAAGCAACAATTTTGCCAGACAAAGCTGTAAATTAGTTTCAAATGGGGGAAACAGGCCACCCACTGCCCAACTATCACATTGCAGTAACAACATTAAACACAGAGCAAACCAGAACCCAGCGAAGGGAAACCCAAGTGAAACCAGATTTCCACTCATTCGCTTTCCCCGGGAAAGTGGAACCAGATGGTTTGTGGCTTTGATGATAAGTGAAGCTGATTCTTTCAGATACAGCTTAGGGTAAGTATCGGACAAAAGGATGGGCTGGGAAGCAAAACCTCGCAGGCACGAATCCTGCCCCTGGAGACCGTCGGCATGTGAAACCCTCCCAATGAAAACACTGCAGAGAACTGTCTTCCTCATGGCAGGAGCCGTCCCTGCTCACTGCCCCTTGCCAAGCACCAGCGCTGCTCCCGCACTGCTCCCGCACGCACGGCCCCGCCTGTGGGTGCCCACCCCGGC
>NW_009919908.1:11294-15482 GCF_000696875.1 Nestor notabilis | reverse complement strand
GGGGGCAGAGCTCAGGGGTGCCCCGAGGGCAGGGCCAGGTAACCGGTGCCTCCTGCAGCTGAATGGGGCTGAGCGGGGGCCTTTCGGGGCCAGGAGCGCTGAGGAGCTCCGTGAGGAGCTGGGGCTGCCTCAGTCCGTGCTCCCCGGGAGCTCTGGCGCCCCGGAAGCTGGGGCTGCCTCAGTCCGTGCTCCCCGGGAGCTCTGGTGCCCCGGAGCGGTTTCTTGCTGCGTGGGGCTGCGTTAAAGCGCCGGTGAACACGCCGTGTTCCTGGTTTGCCTGCGTTAAATGGTCAGCTTTGTCAGTCTCCAGCCTGTGTTGCCTCCAGGGCTGGCTAGGAGCAACCTGCAGGTCCTTCCAGAGGCTGGGTGTGCTGCTGAGCATCACCAAACCCTCTGTCTGCTCCAGGAGCACTGGATTTCAGGAGGTGGAACTTCTTCTGGGTAAAGATATCGTGGCTGAAACCCATCATGGGGAGACTCTATTGTGCCGAAGAGAGCCCTGGCTCTGCTGTGCTGCCTGCTTTGTCTGAAATCCCTGCCCTAATGGGGACACTGGCAGCAGCAAAGGCTGCTGAGTGAAAGAGTGAGACCTGGTTCCAAGTGCAATGTGATTATCCATGTATTCCTGTAGCCCTGATCCTGGGGCAGCACATTGGTGTGCTGGAGGCAGATGAAAAGCCTGATCTGTGCCTGTGGAATGTGGATCTGGGCACAGAAACCCTCATCTCCTGGGGGAAGTCCTCCCCTCAGGGGTGGCTGTGGGGGGGCAGGCGCCTGAGGGAATATTTTCCACCTTTCTCCCCTTGTGTGTTTTCTGTTTGGTTTTGAAATATTACCTTTTTCCAAGCTGAAGTCTTCCCACAGCCGCCTGGGAATTGGCTTGGCAGCGTGCTCCCTCGTGCTGGGGAGCAGCAGGTACGTGGTGAAGCGGGTTCTGGTGGAGCAGAAACAAGGAGCTCCTGTTGGCAGCTCTTGGGAAGGCTCTGGGCTGCCTGGCGATGGACTCGGGGAGCTCTTTGTGTGTTGTGCTTGGATGAGGGCTTTGAAAAACCATCAACAAATAATTGCAATTTCCTCTTGGCCTTGTGGTGAGGCCAGATCCGAGGCTGAGAAACCACCGCTGCCTGCTGCGATGATACACGGAGCAGACATCTCCACCTAAGCCTGCACGAAACGCTGTGCAATCACTTCTGAATCACTGCGGGTTGCTTTAGCCACAGACGCAAAGTCTGACATCCAAATGCACAACAGAAGGTGGGTAGGAAGTGCTGCACAGACCTACGTATGTGTGTGTTGGGCTCTCCTGGTTGCGGAGGGGTTTTTCTTTCTCTGAGGATTACAAACCGGTTTGTGTTGGAAGGGACCTTAAAGCTCATCCAGCTCCAACCCCCGGCCACGGGCAGGGACACCTTCCCCTAGAGCAGGTTGCTCCCCTCCGCTCTGTGTCTGCACCCGCCTCTGGAGTGGGGCAGGACTTCCATTGCCATCCCTCCTGCCCAGGGGGAGGTTTTTTTTCCCCGTCCCTCTGGCTCTATGTGTGGTGGCTTTTAGCCTGCCCGGGGGCTGGCGATGCTCTGCCTCTCGCACCTCCTGCGCCTCCGCCCGCCCAGCGCCGGGTCACGTCCTCGGCAAGAGCCGTGTACAAGCTCAGTTGTGCTCGGAGCCGGGCTGTGCCTGACAAGCAGCAAAGCTGTCCCTCTGTTCCTTTGGCAGAGCGTTTGTGAAACGCAGGATGACACAGCCTGGGAGGCGCATAGGAAATTCCCATCACAACCGGAGAACACCCCGTGGTCCTTGAACTTGTGAGGACTAGCAGCTCTCATTATGCATGCGGCATCTCCTCCCTAGGTGCCGGTGGAATTACAATGCCGGGTTCTCCCAGGCTAATCACTGTGTTGAACAACAAGATTGATTGCTTTCTCCTTTAATTATTTGCAGATCACTGAGACTTTGCAAACCGCTCCAGGTGACACAAACCGCGGTTTAGCGAGTTGGCATTTGCCCATCCTGAGGATTTTCCAAGCCTCGCCACCAGCAGGGCTGTGGGAAAGGAGCAGTGCAAACATCCATGTCCTCTAATGACCTGCCTTGCATGCATGCCTTATCGTCTGCCTTGATGCGATGCTTTGGGGAGCAGACGGGGTGTCTGGTCCTTGTCCCTGATCCCTTTCTCATTCCTGAGGACGAATTCAAGCACTTAACAGCTTTTGGCTGCTAATTTGCAGCTCAAAACTGTCGGTAGCGAATGAGATGGTGCGACCTGGATTCGGGCTCTTCCACTGGCTCCCACCTCTCCGGCAGGTCTGCTCCAGGCCGGGGGCTCTGGGCGCTTCCACCCTCCCTGCTGGAGGGTCACCGTGTGTCCTTCGCCTCTGCCGACCTGGGAAGGTTTCCTGGAGAGCTCTGTGCGGAGCTGCCTGGCAGCGGCTCTGCCTCGCAGTCCTGGTGCTATTTAAACCTCGCAGAGCTGCGCCGTCTGCAAAGGTCACGGTATCTGCACAGACTTTCACAGCTGAGGCTGCTGGAGGGCCGGGGGAGATCTTGTGCTTGTCGGGGCACATTCAGCAGGGAGCAGCTATTCCTGTGTCACAGAAAGAGCTTTGCTCGTGCTGGGCAGGACACGCTGCTCTCAGGCTCCTTTGCCTGCCATGGGGTAAATGGGTCAGAACACGGGGCTCACCTGAGCCTTCAAAGCCATCAGCATCCTCCAGAGCTGAGCACCACAATGCCAGTTGTTCTCTCTACAGCTGCCTGACAGGAGGATGGAGCCAGGAGGGGGCTGGTCTCTGCTCCCAAGGAACAAGAGATGGGACAAGAGGAAATGGCCTCAAGCTGCACCAGGGATGTTTAGATGGAGCTGAGGAACAATTCCTTCCCCAGAGGGTGCTCGGGCATTGGAACAGGCTGCCCAGGGCAGTGCTGGACTCACCATCCTTGGATGTGTTCACAATCCACATAGACGAGGCCTCAGTGCCGTGGGTTAGTGGTGGCCTTGGACTTCATGAGCTTAAAGGTCTTTTCCAACCTGGTTGATCCTATGATTCTATTCTGCTTAGTCCCTTCCAGCACCTCACTTCCATCTTCAGGCTCCTGAGAGGCACAGGAAGGAGCCGTGAGGGGACTCAGCTGCGCCCCAGCTCCTGCTGGGAGCGGGAGGACCCAGCCCAGGCTAGGTAGGATGCCGAGTGCCACCATGTCCACTTAACTGCTGAGTTTTTGCACAGAAGAAACAAATGAGCTGTAGGGTGATGCACGCCTGCTCTATGTTTCCATTTAAAGCACAGCTTGGTGCTGATTAGATTTAGAAGTTACATCAAGAAAGGGGAAAGAAGATAACTAAGCAGTATTATTTCATTTTCCCCTTGTCCTTTCGACAGATGGAGCTGCACTGATGAGATGAGCTGATCCTTTGCTACAGAACAAGTTGTTGATGGAAGATGTCTTTGTGGGTTCGAGCTGGGCACTGGCTCTGCTCCGGCTGTGAGGATGATGCTGTTTGTTCCCTGTGTGCTTCCGCCGGCCCTGGGAAGCAGCCGTGCACGGTCCAAAGCCGGAGTCGGCACCGGCGGCTGTTCCTGCTGGTGACAGCCCAGCCCCGGCTGCGTTCAGTCAGGCTTTTCTTACATGAAATCACTTCCTTGGAGTAATTACATCAACTGATTATGGCCTGAACTGGCTCATTAGAGCAAAGTGACAGCTCCTTCGTGTCACCGGCAAGGAACATGGTGTAACGCAGGGGATCTGCAGAGCTGCTCGCTGCCAGCGCCCGGGGGGCTGCAGGAGGTGTTGGGTGAAGCCATCAGCTGGTGCTGTGCTTTGGCTGCCCCGTCAGCCTTGTCTGGAGGGGCACGAACACCAGGCTCCGGGAGCCCTGCCAGCTCCTGGGGCTGTGGCTGTGTTGGGTCAGCGTGGATGGTCTCACAGAGAAGCAGGACATCAGGTGCCATCAGCCTGCAAACGCGATGTTGGGGGCAGTGACCGTAGCATGGCACAGGGCTGTCCCCTGGACCCTGTGTTCCCTTCCCCTGGGCCCTGCTGGGGTATTTCCTCTAAGGAAGGTTTGGGAAGGGCCACAGGGAAAGGATGGATTTGACTTTCACCATCTTTCAGTTCTCCTCCGACAAACGGAGTCGCGAGCACTGCCCGAGCCTGTGGCTTGGCTTTGCTGGATATCTTGGCAAACGCTGT
>NW_009919908.1:8111-11263 GCF_000696875.1 Nestor notabilis | reverse complement strand
CGAGGGCCTGGGGTGGGAGCTGGAGGCCTGGATGCTGTTCTCTGTTCTGGCATGGGTTTGCTGTGGCCTCCAGCAGGTTTCTCCACAACCCTGGGCCACTTTTTCTACTCTTTTGCCAACATTTGCCTTATAAGCAACCTCCTTGGAGCAAACCTCGTCTGTGTGTACCCACATAGAACTCTGGTCTTGTTTGAAGCCACGTACACTCCATCTCAAAATGACTTGGGTGTCTAAATACTGCCTTACTATTCCTGTGAGCATCCAGACCCGGAATGTAAGCCCTTGTTCATGTGTGATTTAACCCTCTGTGTGTTGAATGGCTCGTGTCTGCCTCCATCCCGGGATGCATGGACTAGGTGTTCCCAGCTGGCATATCCAGGGACCTTGGCGCACTGAGATCCATGGGGGCCAAAGCAGACACCTGGGTCAGCTTCTGGGGGAGCAGCAGGGGTGTAGGTACCTTCTTACCAAACTTCTATAGAAGCATTGAGGGTTTTCAGGTTGTGTGCTACAACCTCATGTCTTTGTACAGCAATGCATTCTTCCATCCAAAGCTCTAGATAAGCCAAAATCACAGTGCAGGAAGAGCCAGAGGGGCTCCCAAAGTCTGTCCTTCCACCCCTCTAGTCTAGAGTGGTCCCAAGCTGTGTGTTGGCCCCAGCTCTCACTGCTGCTTAGGACCAGGATCACAGTGGTGGGTCTGCTGCTTTCCACCAGCCCAAAGCCCAACAGACCTGGTCACAGTGGTTGAATTTCATGTGAAAACACCACGAGGTGGAGTTTCTCGTGATCTTCATCTGACAGCAGCCCAGCAGGCTGAGTCTGCTCACACACCAGCCTCTGTGCACCCTGTGATGGGTGTAACCTGAGTCTGGACCGAGCACCAAAACCAGGAGGATTCTGCATGGGTTTGAGTTTACTGTGAACATCTCACCAGGTTCTAACATCTACATTACTTGTTCTGGTAACTGCTTATTCCATGTTTAATTACAGCAGAGGACACACCTGCTGCTGTGCAGGCTGCAATCTTCCTCTGCCTTTATGTATTGCCACGAGGTACTGAGCAGCAACACCACAGCTATCCCAGGGGACAAGCTGAACCTGCTCCCAGATGATTTTGCAGCTGGAAGGAGAAAAGCCTTGTAACGCTTAAGGATAAATCAGTTTCAAAGTATTTTTGTAGTACATAAGATAATGTTTTGTATAGAGAGAACAAAAGAGGCCAAGTGAAGGATGTGGAATTCCTCCCGTCAATTGCTCAGAGAATTTTTGCTCAACTCTGTTTCTACCAGAGGAAAAACCTGGCTGTGACCATGGTGTTACCCTCAACCAGGAGCCAGGGCTGGAGCGTGCCAGTGCAGGGTGGAGAGCTGAGCATCACGACTCCAGCCCCCTCAATGGCCTGGTGAGCTTTCCGTCCCCTTCAGGCCATGCTGTGGAGTAGCTCAGGAACCAGCATCTCCACAGCAGGAAATCTGACCTTTCTTAACCCAGGTTATTCCCAGAGTTTGGGTTTCCTGGGGAGGTACTCAGCAGACAGCAGCGCTCCTGAACAAGCCTTTCTCTTGTCTCTCTGATTTGAAATGTAAGTTTGGTTTCTAAAGTAAAACAAAACAAAAAAAGAGAAATTCATTTCAAATCAACGTTTTGACTTGAAATGTCATTTTGTTTTTAACTGGAGAACCGGAGTGAGATGACATTTTAAGTCAAAATGTTAATGTTTTGTTTAGACATCTCCCATGGGAGAATTTGAATGCTTCATCCGAGCTGACATTTGCCTGTGAAGGATCCCAATCCAGGGGGTTTTCTCCACGCAGAGGCGAAGGTTTTCCACGGCGGGTGTTGGAAGAGGCTCCGCAGACGATGTGCTGTTAGCGGGGGTGTCCCCAGGTGTGTCATTAGCCAGACCCACGCCGGCTGCTCCTCCTAGCAGGGAAGGAGTGGATTGAGCGCTGCTCTGGTGGAGGTGAGCAGGTCACCGGGCTAGTGCTGTGCTATTAAGCTGCTGCATCTCAACCAAATCCTCTGGCACTTGAGATAATGAGCTCTGCTAATTCCGTGTGTTCCGTGTGCCCTTGCTTAGATGGAGACATCCTGCCTCGCCTGCGCTCGTCAGGCCGCGTGGTGCGTCCCGAAGCCTGTGGATTCCGCTAATTCCATTTCGAGGAAGTGCTCAGTTGCTGCCCAGCCCAGGTTTGCTTGGCTGGAGACCCCCATCTGCAGGAGCACCCCCTTGTGCGGCAGCGAGACATCCCTCCGCAGGGCTTCAGCTGGACTTCACCGTGGTTTCCAGGGAGAAGGGAATGGAGAACGGAAGGCGATGAAGAAGACTGGTCACCCGCGCCGCTGGACCTGTGCTGGTGGTGAGGTTTCCTAATCCCATCGCGCTCCCGTGGCACAAGGGCACAGTTTGCTCTTGCTCCAGGGACATCTCTACAGCTGAGCGGTTGTGAGGTGCAGGAGCAGTGGATGGGGAGGAGTGGGTGAGATGGGGACTGACACCTCTTGTCCCCAGAGCCCATCACAGGGTGGGAGCAGGTCCTTACTGCACGGGGTCTGAGTGATGCCATGAGAGTGGGCAGCGTGGGGAAGGCCCTTCCCTTTGGCCCCCACACTGCGGTGCCCCTTGCAGGTCATGGAGAGGGGCAGCACATGCAGGAGGTGCCCGAAGTGCTGCCCTGTGTGGTGATCTGTGCCTGGTCCAGGGTGCCCCTGCTGTGAGGAGCAGGTCCATGGCTTCCAATGAGTCTGGACCACTTCACCTCTTCTTCCTCCCTGTTGGATGGGGGCAGCTTCAACTCAGAGAGAAATTACAGAGCAGGAGCTACCTGGCGCTACCAAGGTTCTGGGGTGAGAGCAAGACTGGAGCTGGCCTGAGCATCTTTAAAGCACTGGCTCTGGGTGGTGTTTGCTCTTGGTATCTCTGCTTTGATAAGGGGCCACTCTTCTGCTACCTGTATTAAGTGAAGCTAAAAACCCACCCCCAAACCAGAGCCTTCCCTCCCTCCTGCCTGCTTTTCTTCCTGGCCAAATTAGTGGAAACACCGAGTCTCTGAAGACACCGGTTCATGGCTCCAGAAGCAGAGGACAGATTTGTCTGAGTCCTGGCTGGTTTGGGAGGATTTGGCTTCTCCACACCCAGGGATACGGAG
>NW_009919908.1:0-8046 GCF_000696875.1 Nestor notabilis | reverse complement strand
CCCACACGCAGGTATACGGAGCAGGCAGCCCGCTGGCTCCCGGGAGCCAGGATGGTGCTGAGTCTCTCAGGAGGAAATTAAAAATACATCGGTTCTCATTCTCAGACATCTTGCCTGAGGGTTAATGCAGTGTCTGCTTCTGTCTCCCCCTTAACCAGAAAGAAAACAACTTTCAAAAAGCTTTGGTGTTTGCTTCTGCCTTGGCAGCATCTCCCCTGTGGGAGTGTGCTGGAGGAATGGGATGGGATGGGATGGGATGGGATGGGATGATCTGCCCACGAGGGGCTGCCGGGCAGGGAGCACGGGGGGAGCTGTGGCAGGACTGTCTTCAAATGCGGAGAGGATTTGCTGCTGGGGAGCCAGGCAGAGACCAGCCTCCATCCCTCTGGCCACATCCTGGGGGCAGGAGGCACTGTGCACGCAGCACGGAGAAACAGCTCCGGGATGAGGGAACGTGGCTTGGGCACCGCTTCAGGCCGCCCGTGGCCCATCTTCTCACAGAGCCACGCTTGCAGCCTCTAAACCAGATTCCAGTTTGGAGCTAACAAACGCTGTCAGCACAGAAATCCTTCATTTCCCAGTGTGCTCCCAGCCCTGCCCTGGCTGCTCTCATGCTTCCCGGTGCAGTGGGAGCACCCCAGCCCTCTGCTCTTCCCAGGACACAGGTTTTCCATGTCTTTTCCGGCTGCAGTGTTGTGACAGCAGGATCCCTGCGGCACTGCAGCGCTCTGCAGGCAATCCCTGCTGGTAAAACACACTAATCCCCACAGCATCCACCGTGATCAGGGTGATAGCGCCGCGCTTGGCCTTCGCCTGCCCTGGTTAGTTTTGAGGTGTTGGCAAACACTAGAATTATCTTTAATTATTGCTCTAAACCAAGCAAACAACATCTCCTGTGTTGGAGCAGCGGCTCCGGCTGCGGTTGCTGGTGTGTGGTGGGTACAGGACCAAAACCCTGGAGGCGTGATTCCACGGAGGCTTTTGGCTTGTCACGTTGCTCCTGTGGGTTGTCAGGGCTGCTGTGGCTGCCAGCCTGTGTTCCCTGGGGTGTTCCCCACTGCTTCCCCATCCATCCCCCTCGGGAAGCCTGGAGGAAGGCAGCGGTGCTGCTGTGGCAGTGCTGGGGGTCCTCTGGCTATAGCGCTTCTCTTAAGGCCCCTGCGAGCACGGAGCACGGGGCCGTCACCTCGCGTTAACCAAGCAGCAGCGTGGGCTGCATCCCCCGCTGCGGAGCTATCACCGCTCCTGCCTCTCATGGAGCACAGAACCATGGAACAGTTTGGGTTGGAAGGGACCTTAAAGCCCCTCCGGTTCCAAGCTCACGCATCCTGCCCATCGCACACGGGAGGCCAGGAGGGAGAGCCAGGGTGAAGGGCGAAGTTCCCAGCTCCAGCCGGACAATCCCAGTTTCCCATTACCCAGAGAACCCACAGACCCTTCTGTACTTTAGTTTAATTGCTGCTTTTCTGCAACACTTCAAAGACTGTTTCTAACCGCAGTATGTGGCACGTATTATTAGATTTGTTTTTGGAATATAATGATAAACTGTTGCCATTATGGAGGTAGACATAATTATCTGGAATCTATTTTAATCTATTCTGCCTTTTAAATATTCTATGTTCCCTTTTAATAAGAGGTAGCATCCACCCTTTGATGTTATAGCGGAGGTGTAGAAAGCTCTCCTCTCCTTGCTGCATATGTTAATTGGATAGCCTGCCTTTCTCTTCATTAGCTGCATTAGCTTGCATTAACACCTTTTAATATCTCTTTAAAATCTTGTTCAATTTACTTTCTTTAATCTTTTCCTTTCCCAGAGTGTTGCATCACTTTGATCCTCATCTTCTTCTTTTCTTTGATGACAACTTTGCGTTTAATTTGTATTTGAATTGAAATGGAAATTTCCTAATTCCCCAGAATTCAGCATGTATTTTACACAGTTCTGGCATCTGCATTAGCATGTGGTGCTGCCCATGTGGGGTGGGGACCCAGGGGGAAGGAGGAAGGAATGCAACCATCGGGATTCCTGCCCAAAAAGGCACCCATTGCCCTGCGATCCCCTCCTTGGCACAAAACAGCTTCACCATCAGAAGCCTTGAGGATCACAGACAGGGTTAATAAAGGGCTTGTTCTCAGGGGCCCAGCTCCCAGACTTTGTGTTCCTGGTCATGCCAAGCTGTGCTGAGCTGTGCCAGTGCTCAGCACCGTGCGGAATGCTTCCAAGAGGTGCCCTGGCAGGAGCAACCCAGGCAGCAGTGCTCACCAGCAGCCTGCAGAGCTTGTATAAGCCCCTCGCTGCTCTGCAGAACCCACGTCTGAGCTGATGTGTAGCACGTTGTGGGTCTTGAGGCTCATCAGCCCCTCTCAGCTGCCTGCAGAGCCCAGCAGAGACTGTGGCAGTCAGCAGAGCGGGTGAGCGTCACTGACAGCTCAAGGCCACCACAAACTGGTGTCTTCACCCCTCTCACACTGCGGAGGACACAGAAATGGGGAGCTCCTGCAAAGACAGGCTCAGACCTGGAGCTGCCTGGGGCTGGGAGGGCACAGTGGTACCTGCCAGGGACTCATGTGCAAGCCCCATAGAGGTATCTCCATGTGAAGAGCATTCCTGGTGCTCATCCCTGGGGTTTGCTGGTTTTCCTTCTTGTTTCTCACATAGAGAGCAGCAAGGCTGGCTGTGCTGAGAACTGAACGCGTGCGTTAGCAGGCCAGGAAGGTTTATTAAATTAAACTTCAGCCGCGGATGCTCGGGGTACATATGGATGCTGAAGTGGGTTCCTTGTGCCAAGCTGCTTGGGCAGGGAGGTACAAAGTGTTCGGATTTATTCTACTTTTTAGGAGTAAAGAGTAATAAATCAGCTTACTCTTTAGAAAGAATGACTAATTTTTTAAGACTTCATTCTTGGTGGTCTTCATCAGAGCTCTCGATACCTGTTAAAACAAACTGGTGTGGATTTTAACAATAACATCAGAGAAGAACCACTTTTTTCTGATTGCTTTGAGCAGCACTTGTTGAGTCCAGAAGAGGTTGTCGATTGATCCGTTATGCACAGGCTGGATTTCTTGATTTCTGCAAATATTTCCTTTCTGTGTGAGCATTTGTGCTGTCCTTCACTTGGATAACGTTGATGTGGGGCAGCCCATTACCGTGGGCTGCTGGGTCACACGGCTCGGGTCTTGTTTTGCAGTGGTTGCTCCCATCCAAAATGACTAAGGAGCAGGGGTGAGTGTGTGATCCTCCCTCCTCGTGCCCCAGTCTGACTATGGGAAACACAAAACCACCATTTGTGGCAGTGCCAGGCAAGAGACTGGGCTCTGCATTACCCACCCCTGCAATTGCCCTTCACATGATGAGGGACCAGAGGCCACAGCATGGACAGGATCTCGGTGCCATGTGTATCCCTTCCGTATCGAAGCAGTGTAACCTGGAGCTCAGTGGGATGCTGGATGTGCTCCAGCCCACCCCGCTGCCTCGTCCCCCTCCTTTGGGCGCCTTTATCCGCATCCATCCCAGCAAACCCGAAGGAATGCTTGCTTTTCCAATGAAGCTGTCCAGCTTTGGCATGGCTTGACGGTGGGGAGGATGATGCTGTCCCTGTTAAAGCTGACAAATGAGGTCTCTCTCCAGCACGGAAATGAATTGGCCTCAAATCTCTGTGGAGAAGGCATTCTGGTCACGGAGGACTGTGCTGTACCGTGCTGTGTGCTCTCGCTCCACAGCTCTGCCTCGGAGAGAAGGGAATTCAGGGGATGCGTTGCATCTTTTTCCCTTTTAATCCCTGCAAAGGAACCTCTGGTTTTTTGAAGCATTGCTCTTTTCCTTCTCTTCCTTTTTGGGGAAGAGCAGCTTTGCTTGGAGGCTCGTGCTTTGCAGATGCTCCTGGGGAAACGGGAGGTTTGTCACTTCCATAAGCTGCGCTTGCACCCGCTCCGTGTGATCCTCCACTTAAACCAGAGGCAGCATCTAACAGCACCTCCCAGGCTGGCAGAGAAGAGCTGTGTAAGATGGAAGGATACAGGGAAGTGTCTTTCTGGGATCACAGCTTATCAGTGAGCATAATAAATTCCCTGGCTGGGGAGGTACCTTGATGTCAGGTTATGGGGCACGACCTTCCCCCAGGCACCCGTCCCTGCAGTGGCACAGTAGGAGAGTGTGTGGTGGATGCGATTGGAAAGAATGAGACAAACTGTGTTTGAGAGCCAGAACTCGGAGAGGCTGAACCTTGCACCTCGTGATGCCTCCTCACTAACCAGGTCCGTGTGGGGATGAGGACCTGCCCCCATTGTCACCTCCAGCAGAGCAGGCAGTTGTTCACCTCGGTCTCCCTGCTTTGTGGCCCAAGGGTGCTGGGCGAAGGGGGGGAGGTTGTACATGGGCAAGGCAACCTGCTGCTTCAGTGCTGTATCTGGAATGAGCCTGATGTGCACGGGGCTGTTTCGGCTTGCTGTGGCCCTCTCTCTTGCTCCAGACCTGTGGGAGAAAAAACTAACCTGGAGCATTGCTGGTTTTCCTCCCTTACACCCTGGGAGAGCTCTGGCTGCACACTGTGCTTGACTGAAGTGCACTTTTATCTTCCTGCTTATTCTTCCTGTTTCCAACCCCCTTGATACGCCTCGTGCCCTGGTGAAAACCTCAAACTGTGAAACCCCAAACAAACCCCAGCCTATGGGGCACGGGGGGGTCATGGGGATGGGCTCTGTGGGGCTGTGCACACCTTGGGCTGCCCTTCCTGGAGCACCAGCACCAGGGGTTGCTTTATGTTTCCCCTGGAAAAACCCAAACCCAGCCTGGTGTCGCTTGCGCAATGTCCCATAACAAATCACAGCAGATCCCAAAGCCCCAGTCTCCCATTCCAAACACATGTTGCTGCCTGATCCTGCCCGCTGGGGCCCGGGCGCTGTGCCCTGCTCTCGTGGGAGCTTTGCATGGAGGAGGCTGGAGAATCCAAAGCAATTTCATGGTGAGCATTAAGGAAAGGTCTGATGACTGCATGTCATGAGAAGCTCCCCTTGCGACACTGCTGGGCCGTGTTGTGTTTGTGCTTGGTGGTGTTTCTCTCCTGATTTCCAATAAAGAAGGAAGGCAGGGACTCTGAAACCCTGCCTCGGTCAGGTTTAATTAGTTTCTAGATTTGAAGAACAAAGAGCTCTGAGGTGTTGAGGACCACATCAAATTAAAGCTGTGCTCACTGTGGAAGTGATGATGGGGAGCTGGCAAATTGGAGCTGCCAGGGATGCTCGCTGCCTATTGATATTTCCACACTGTAATCTCGTCTTGCGGAGGGGCAACAGGAGCAAGCGTAGGATGCTGCAGACCTGTTCGCTGCGTGTGTGTGACAGTGAGGGCTCCCACCGCCCTCCTGCAGCTGCTTTAGGGTGCCTTAAACACTTTAAACACTGAAAAATAGAACAGGATCTTCTATGCCTGTGAATTGATGGGGTTTTAAATACTGGTAGACTGTGATGGGGAGCTTTTGGGAGAGCCTGGCTTGGGGGCCTCTTGAAAACAGGCTGCAACAAAGCAGCTCCTCAATTTTTAGGGCTCTAACAAAAGGAGATTTGAATCCTGCCAAGAGATTTTGCCCACATGAAGGGAAAATAAACCCTGTCTTCCATGTGCTTTGGCCCAAAAAGCAGTGAGCATCCAGCCCAAACTCTGCTTTACTGGGGAGGGATGTCTTCTACGAGGGTGGCTTTACTTCAGAGGCATGTTCACAAGAATGATGACTATTTCCCATTATTAACTCCAGCTTTACTTGCTCACGACTCTGCCGTTAGCTTGGGGGAAAGCTTCCTGTGGGCAACGTCTGCTTTAGGTTGAAACTTTGTTTTCGGGAAGTTCTGGCGAAAACAATCCAACCACATCTGAGCGCTGGGAGGGATTGGTCTGCTTTGACATGCTTGAAAGGCAAAAGGGAGCCCACGCCACAGCACCGCTGCCGCGCTGCCCTGCGCGGATGGGCTGCAGGCTCTGCCATGGGTGGGAGACGGGGGGCTCAGCTCTCCAGCCCGCTGGCTTGCTCCTCTTGTAGCTGGGATGTCCCTGGTGCTGCTCTTGGTGACTGCTCGTGCCCTGGTGCAAGGTGGATGGGATGAGCTGGGCTTGCCCTGCTGCTGGGCACCAGTAAGGAGACCACGCAGTGCAGTAGTGATCCTGGTTAGCTCTGATGCTCTGTGCTCTCTGTGTGGGTTCCCAGGCTCTGTGGAAGGGAGGAAGAGAGCAAAGCAATTGGGAAGCAGAGGGATGAGGAAAGCAAGATGAGAGCAGGCGATGGGATGCCAAAAGAAGAACCCAGGAGCCCTCTGCCCTTACCACAAGGCTCCTAGAGGAAAGTGTAATACTCTCATACTGCTCAGGCATGCAGCAAGGAGAGAAAGTAGCTCCCAAATCTGGGTTTCTATCAGATAGAAGCAAGAGCTGTAAATAACCAACCCCTTTGGTTTTCTGGGGTTAATCCCAGCCCGATGTGCTCTGTTTCCTGCAGGGTTTGGGTTGGCTCCTGGTGCCTGTGGGAAGCCTCTGCTGCAGGCAGGGGTAAGGATCCTCCTGGTATGCTCACGTGCTGCACCCCTTGCCCAGTTTAGGTGTACACTGGATTAGACATGTGGGTGATGCTGATGTTCGAAGCAGCAGCACCATTTCCTTGGCTCCTTGGGTGAGCTCCTCGTAGCCCCAGATCCCCTCTGCCTTTTGTTCTCCCTTTTGAATTTGCATTTATGTGAATACTGAGATAAGAGAATCTGGGCTGACCTGTGCACGTGCCTTCACTGCTGGAAAGACCAGGGCGAAGCCCTTCATGAGGTCTCCAGGGGCTGTGTCTCTGATGCATGTCTCACAGGCCAAGAGCCACTTGAGCTGAAACATGCCCTGGAAGGAGCAGAGCATCCCCAAGGACAGCGAGGTTTGGGAATCAGCGAGGTTGTCTGTGCGCTGGTGTGCAGCAGGATGGACTGTGCTCTCCCAGCATCACTGCTCCTTGCACTGAGCAGTTCAAATGGGGTTTGGTGGCTTAATTTCATCTTTTGGCCTGGGGAAACTGGGGTCTGCTGCAGCCTTGTGTGAGCCGGGAGCATCTCAGGACCAGCTTCACTGTTGTGCTGCATTGCTCTTGGCCATAGCCCAGGCTGTGTCCCTGGGCATGAAACCATGATGCCGGCCAAGGGAGTCAGGGATCAGCAAATACGTGATGGGGAGCTGAGGGTGGGGAAGCTCAGGCTGCATCTAAACAGGAACATGTCACTGATATTGAATTTATTTCATCCATCCCAAGCTTCTCCTCCTCCCTCTGCTGCAGCTCAGCCCTGCGGCAGGAGAAAAGCTCTTTCCCATCAAAACCTGGGCTCGGTTCTCCTGGGCCGGCTCTCTGGAATGCAGCACTTGCATTCAGCTGAAAGGCTCATTGAGTGAGGACCCGTTTCTTTGCAGGTATTTAAATGGAGATCTGGGAGGGTTATTAAGCAGAGAGCAGTGAATTTAGTCTGGTCATTTATTATTGATGGGTAACAGGACACTGTTTTAATAATGTTCTGAGATCCTGGTGCAGCACAGCGGTGTGGGACGGGAGCACGCTCAGGGGAAACCAAGGCTCTTTCCCCTGCTGCTACAACATGCTGGTTTGTCTGAGACCCCAACTGATCCTTGATGTTCTTCCAGCTGCCCGCGCTGCTCTGGGGCTGTCGGCAGAGACAGGGCTACCTCTGTGCTGGACATAGAATCATTTTGGCTTGGGAGGGACCTGTTGGAGCGAGGCCAGAGGAGACCACGGAGCTGCTGCGAGGGCTGGAGCAGCTCTGCTCTGGAGCCAGGCTGGGAGAGCTGGGCTGGGGCAGCTGGAGAAGAGAAGGCTCCTCAAGGGGACACCTTAGAGCAGCTCCAGTGCCTAAAGGGGCTCCAGGAAACCTGGAGAGGGGCTTTGGACAAGGGATGGAGGGACAGGACAAGGGGAATGGCTTCAAGCTGACAGAGGGGAGATTGAGATGAGCTCTTGGGCAGAAGCTGTTCCCTGTGAGGGTGCTGAGGCGCTGGCACAGGGTGCCCAGAGAAGCTGT